>NW_027210749.1:767500-810000 GCF_029030835.1 Brachyistius frenatus
ACAGGTTTTTTTCTGATGAATTATCATCCAACTGACAAAATGTCTTCAATAAAGTATTTAACAAAACAAAACAGTTTATTAAAATTGTTTATCAATGATTTTATTAGAAAGAGTACAAATAATTAATATTTTCATATTTGAGTTTGTGTTTTTATTTCAAATCAATGAATCATTTGGTGTTAAAATGTTATAAAACACGATACAAATTTATTTTGTGTGTGTGTGTGTGTGTGTGTGTGTGTGTGTGTGTGTGTGTGTGTGTGTGTGTGTGTGCGTGTGTGTGTGTGTGTGTGTGTGTGTCTCACCTGTCCCTCTGAGTTGCTCCCCCAGGTGTAGACGTCCCCCGTGGAGGACAGAACCAGCGTGTGCTCGGCCCCGACGGCCACGTCCTGGATGTGGACCCCGGCCAGCGCCGGGACCTGCTGGGGCCGGTTGTGGTTCCGAGCTCGGCCCTCCGGGAGCCCGATGAGGCGGTCTGGGACGGGAAACCCGAGAAATACAAAATCTGAGTCACGACAAGTGTGAAAACTAAAATTTAGATTTAGGAAAAACTTGAATGCAACAGCAGCCAGATAAATACAGTATTTATTATTATTATTATCCCTATTGATTCATCTGCTGATAACTTTCCAATAAAAGATTAAACTATTTCCTAAACCTTTGTTCTAAGCAGTGATTTACTCCTGTAAATCATGTTAATATAATAATATAACTGTCAGAATATGGAAGCCCGAAGGTGTCAACATTAAAAATGAAGATGCAAACTTTGAAATGATGTTCCACAGTACTATTTGTAATTTTGCCGCAGATGCGTTGTTTGAGTAAAAAAAAAATTGAAATTGATATTCTATAATTCGATTTGTGTGTTTTTTTTTAATCTTCTCACACGTATGAAAATAAAAAAAAAAGCTTTGATATAAAATTTTGAAAGTTGTACTTTGAAGTACATTGGACAAAAAAATTAAAATAGAGTATAAAATGTAACCTCATTTTCCTTTTATGAGCGATAATAAAGTCACAAATCAAATTCAAATGCAGATTTTTTTTAACAGTTTAAAGATGAAAGGAGAGTTTATCTTCAGAGATCTGTTCTACAGCTGATGCACATGCAGTAAGCCGAACAGCGCCCCCTGTCTGTGACATTTCACCGTTTGTTTATAAATCAGCTGACTGACTGTGATGTTTGTTTTAAAAAACATACAAAGCTGACCTTGACCGAACGTGAAGACTTTCCCGTCTTTGGTTAAAGCCACGGAGAACTGAGTTCCACAGGCGACCTTCTTGATGCCGATCCCACAGAGGACGTCCACTTTCTGAGGAATTCAACAACACGCCAACGTTAGAGAAACAAATCTAAACACCGGACGACGTTTCAGCTTTTAAAATTTTTTTTTTTTTTTTTTTACTGGATCCGCGGCGTGTTGTTTTTCTACCTGAGGAGACGACTTGGCGGTGGAGTTGCCGAGTCCCAGTTTTCCGTAGTCTCCGTCGCCGAAGGCCCAAACCATCATCCCGTCGGCGGAGACGACCAGCGTGTGATTCAGACCGCACGCCACCTGAGGAGAGGAAAACAGGTGAATCCTCCATCGGTTAAAATAAAACACACGTCGGTCCGGCGCTGAAGGTCCGACCGGGGAAACGCTGATTTACTCCGTCTTGTCCCACCTGTCCGACCTGGTAGCCCTCCAGAGCCGTGACCTTCTCCGGCAGCTTCTTGTTGGAGGTGTTTCCCAGACCCAGACGGCCGTAATCTCCGTTACCGAAGGTGAATAGCTTCCCGTCGGCGGTGACGACGGCCGAGTGTTTGAACCCGCACGACATCTGGAGGGCAGCGAGACGGTTCACGGATAAACAACCGAGTTTTACGTAACCAAAATCCTCTTTTTAACTGTACGTATGCTGCGTTTGCTGACCTGCACCACCTCCTCTCCCTGCAGCGCCTCGATCTGCCGCGGGCGGCGCTGTCGGTCGCTGTTGCCGTGACCCAGCTTGCCGTAGTCTCCGTCGCCCCAGCTGAACACCTCGCCGCTCTCCGTCAGAGCCATGGAGTGACCGTCGCTGCCGCACGACGTCACCAGCTGAGTCACCACGAAACCTGACGAGGAAAGAGAAAAGAAAAAACACACACACGGTCGGGGTTTAGTTCACTTATCTCCAGTAGGGGGCAGTAGAAACACTGATATACAGTTTTATCATATTTTGTTAATATGAGAGTTAAAATGTGATTATTTAAACATCCAGCAGCTGCAGATCAAAACTGTCGAGTGCTATTTGTCTCGTTCAGCTCCGATTCAGCACCAAACACTGATGTGAATATGTGGCTCTTTCGCTGCTAAACCTCGTATGTAAACAAACCGTAAGCGCCGGCATCCACACACCAGGGGGCGCTGTAGAGGCATATACCTGTTTAGTATTTTTAAAAGCTGAATTAGAATCATTGACTGTACATAAAAATGTTCGTAGCTTCCAGGTCTGAAAAATGAAGCTGCAATACCAGCGAGTGCCACTAGAGGTCGGCTCCAAAAAGCCTCCGGCTCCATAGACTCCCATTCAACTTCTCTCATCAAATCCAAAGTGAATAAAATGTGTCCATCAGTTATCTCGGTGTTGTTAGCTAAAGTCACTCCTTCTTATTAGTTTTCTGGAGGTCCATCTGAAAATAATCCCTCATTCATTAGAAAAGAAGATTCAAGAAGACCTGTTTTTGGGGGCGTGTCTGTTTGATTGACAAGCCTGTGGTATAATCAGGTTACAGCTTACACTTTAATTTGAAACAAATAATAGTTTTTTTTATACACGTAAAAAATTTAAAGACACCACTTTGTCAGTCCCGCCACTGGTTGAAGGTGTAAACACTTTTCCCTTTTCACATTTTTTTTTGAAGCGACAGAATAAACGCGAGTCCTGGCGTCACCTTGCAGAGCCGAGATGACGGTGAGGACGTGCAGGTCGTCGGAGTTGCCCTGCCCCAGACGGCCGTAGCTGCCCTCTCCGCAGGCCAGCACCGTCCCGTTGGGCTGGATCACGAAGGTGCAGTTCTGACCGCACACCACCTGCAGGAACGAGGGGAAGCACGCGGCACATTTTCAGTACGTCAGATATCAGCCGGTGAAGCTCTGAATGTGACGTTGTTTACCTGCTGAGCCTGAGAGAAGGACGGCGCCGTGGTCGGGACCAGGATGTTCCTGCCGGCTTCGGCCAGCTGACCGTGTCGACCTGCACCCCAAAGAAACACGTCACACTTCCCTCCGAGGTGCCAGTCCTGCACACACACACAGAAAACACAACGTGGGTTAAAACAGCAGCTTTGGCCTCGAGAGTCAGAGCAGAACAAACTCAGCTGATGTACACACCTCCGGTCGGGAGGTGGCCCAGGACATGATCTGCTCATCCAACCCAGGCGTCCATTTACTGTTGTCCTGGAAAACACAATGAGACGGTTACGATGAGCCGCAGACAGCTGTTCAATATACAAAAAAATACAAGCTAGGACGCTGTGTAAAATGGGATTAAAAGGAGATTGTGATGATTTACAAATCTCTCAATAATTGACAATAGACTAAAGACAACATATCAAATGTTGAAACAGAAATTTTACTGTTTTATCAAAAGTATGTGCTCATTTTGAATTTCTGTGTCAGAAATCACAGCATGGGCTCAGGAACACTTGTGAAAACCATCGTCTGTGAACACAGTTCATCGCTGCGTCCATAAATGCAGGTTAAAACTCTCCAAAGAAGAAACCAGATAGAAACATGATCCAGAAACACCGCCGCCTTCTCTGGACCGAGATCATTGAAGATTATTATTGTTTTATGAAAAATATATGCTTATTTTTGAATTTGATGCTAGCAACACATCTCAAAGAAGTTGAGAGGATTAAAGAGGAGAGGGACCATCCAGCTTGTTATCAGCTCAGTTCTAAAGCCAGCATCTGTGATGGTACAGGATGCATTAGTGCTCATGGCATGGGTAGCTTGAACATCTGGAAGGAAGCATTAATGCTGAATGAGATATTCAGGTTTTGGAGCAACATGTGCTGCCATCCAGACAACGTCTCTTTCAGGGAAGGTCTTGTTTATTTCAGCAGAACAAAAAGTGGAGCATCATGAAATGAAAAATATGACTGTTGAGCAGCTGAAATCTTATATCAGGAAAGAATGGGACCACATTTCACTTTCAAAACTCCACAAACTGGTCTCCTCAGTTCCCAAATGTTTACAGAGTGTTGTTAAAAGAAGATGTGGTGCAGCTCAGTGGTGTTTTTTGACACGTGAGATTATATTCATATACTTAGTTTCAACATCTCATATGTTGTCTTTGGTCTATTTTAAATGAAATGTGGGTTTATGTGATTTCCAAATTATTGCATTCAGTCTTAATTTATATTTTACAGAACGTTCCCAAAATCCCGGCTCTATCGGCCTCCCTCACCATGAGCAGAGCCATTTCCTCTTTGGGCACCGGCTCCAGGTCGGGGACGGAGAAGGACTCGGGGAAGGTGGCGCCTCGGGCGAGCGCCTCCGCCGCCTTCACCGTGGTGGAGAAGCAGTCGAGCCACGCCCACTCGCTGGCGCTCCAGATGGCGGTGCCGGACTCAGGCGGGCAGTGCCGCAGGTGAGGCGGCACGAGGGGCCGACACAGGAGCTGGTCCAGGTGGAGCCCGACGGCCAGCGAGGCGAGGCACTGCATGTAGGGGCTGTGGACGAGCTGCTC
The DNA here is from genome assembly GCF_029030835.1 of Brachyistius frenatus. NCBI lineage: Eukaryota > Metazoa > Chordata > Actinopteri > Embiotocidae > Brachyistius > Brachyistius frenatus. Next base: position 772,217 of record NW_027210749.1, read on the forward strand.
GCCGCAGACCACATGGGGCTGCAGGGCGACAAGACACCGTTCAGTTTCATTAATCTGTGATCAACACGTCGGTTTTATGCAGTAATCGGCTTGTTTGGTGATTATTGCGATCAAAATGTTTGATTTTGCAGCGGATTTTCTAAAAGAACTGTCAAGTCAAAACAAATCTGTATAATTTTAGGACTACCTGATAAAAATAGATATGTAATCGCTTCCTTTAATAATAATAATAATAATTATGCTGCACATCACAAAAATACTTTAAATACTTTAGACATAAAAATTGCAGTAATGTAAAAAATATTCCGAATCTTTAGTCGGGGCGTAACCGCGGCGACCTTCGTACCTTCTCGTAGGCGTACTGCTCCTGCAGCATGACGGGCAGCCGCTCCAGGAAGGCTCTCATGCAGGGTGCCGTGTTGAGCCCGACCACGCCCTGCTTCTTCAGCGCCGTGCGGCACGTTGCCAGCACGTGGTTGGACACCATGAAGTCTCTGGAGCAGTTCACCACCAGCACGTCCTGGAAACAAAAACAAAACAAAAAAAACCAACGCGTGAGACGATCACAGACGAAGCAGAACCTGAGAACGGACCGGGACGGAGACTCACCTTCGACCTGTTGGAGCAGACGGCGACGCCCACATCTGGGATCCAGACGATGTTCTGGATGGCACCCGACCCGGCCACGACGGTCTGCAGCACCGAGCCGTCCTGTTGGACACATAAACACACAGTGGAAACAGCAGCCAATCAGACGATGGGTTCTTTTCCACCTGTCCATCTGTTCCTGCGGTGTGTACATGTGTGTGTACATGTGTGTGTGTGTGTGTCTCACCCGCAGTGACCAGATGTTCATGAGCCCCCCCACTCCCCCCGACACCAGGGCCAGGCCGTCGGGGCTGAAGGCCAGCGTCCTCACCGGCGTGATGTGGCCCTTCAGCTGGAAGACGCATCTCGCTCCGTGTGCTGACCAGCGAGACGACTGCAACGCAAATACAGAAACCTTTCGTCCCGAGACTTTCAAAATAAAAGAGCTGCGATCGAATGATGTCAAGAGATTTAAAAGACTTTTATTCAAATCGGTCTCAGTCAGGAGACAACGGAGAGTAATTAGTGATGAAAAGGATTTATAAATAAAACATTTTAAAAAGTACCATGAGTTTAGGTTTGGCTTCAGTCTCCCACCATCCCTCTGAGTCGGAGGGAGAGGATTCTGGGAAGTTGGAGATTTCTTGAGGGACAGTCCAGACGGACACCAGGCCGTTCTGACAGCATCTGAAAAAAACCCACGACTCATAAAAAAACCCACAACAACTCAGAAATGAAAGAAATGCTCAACTTTAGTTGGTGCGATCAAAAAGTTCTGAGACCGTTCCTGCTGCGCGTGAACTGTGCGCAGAGAAACCTTCAAAAGGAAGTCTCTCGATTAACCGCTGGTACGGAAATATTTGGGATTTCAACCATGGACCTGAAACTGGAGCAGAAAAACAACAAATCTTTGATTGGTGGAAATCACTGCATAGGCTCAGGAACACTCGGCTGCAAGCGGGCGTGTTGAAGATTTGCCGTTTCCCCAAAATCTGATGTTTCTCTGCTCCAGTTTCAGGTTTCCATGGTGACATCACCAATGTTGACGTACCAGCGGTCACGTTAACGTGAGGAACTCAGTGATGATGTTGAACTCTGAATTCTTCCTCATGAAGGTCAGCAAACAGCAAAAAGAAAGAAAACAATAAATTAAAAGTACAAGACTGTAATGGACGTACATGGCGAGCATGCCGAGGGGCTTCGGCCCGCGGCCCGGCGAGCTGCACCAGGCCACGCCGTTCACCGGGGACGGGTGTCGGAGACTCTGCAGGCAGCGCCAGCCGGACCCGGAGCCCGAGTCGGAGTTGGGGTCCGGACTGGCCCACAGCTTCACCGTCTCCTCTTTGGCACAAGTCAGCAGCATGTGGCCGCTCGGACTCCATCTCATGCTGCTGATCGACTCCTGGAAACACGTTTTAATTGAATTTCGGACTTAAAAATGACATTTAATCTGAGTTTTATCGAGATGAGGGGAATAAGAAGGAGACTTTCGCCGGTCCTTCGGCTTCACCTTGTGCGCATCGATGACCACGATGGCTCCTTTTTCTAAAGGCTCCTTGGAGCCGATCAGCAGCTTCCCGTCCGCGTAGCCGACGGCGAACGGCTTGTCCTCGCTGTACCAGGCGATGTTCATCACGGCCACTGAGGGAGAGAGCAGAACTTTAGTTTGTCTTTCGGTCACATGGATAAATGTCTAACCGCCGACCACCGAGTGGCGTCGTACCGTCCTTCCTGTAGCAGTGCTCCAGCTCGGTGCGGTGCATGCTGGACGAGTTCAGCACCTCGATGAGGCCCAGCGATCCGTCCATCCGTCCCACCAGCAACATGTCTTTGGGCTCACCGCACCACAGAGACTCTGCCTCCTCTTTGGGCCACGCCAGCGCCGACACCCAGTGAGGCTGCACGTCTAGGAGACCCTTCCCGCCTTCGGCAGGAGAGATTAGAGATTAGATTTTATTTCAAATTCTCATCCCACCCAAATATGCCACCTGATTGATATAAAACCAAGCGGCAACCATCAGTGATGTCATCAACCATCAGAGGTCATTGTTGGTTTGTAAACGTTAGGAAGCCTCCAGTTCAGATTACATTATAATTCCTTTATCAGGTTGTGCTTAAAAAAAAAAAAATCTACTTTTTCTTTCTGGACTTGCAACTTTTTCTCATTCGTGCATTTTTATGCAAAAAAAACTTACTTAAAACTCAAAAAATTACATCGCAATTTTTGGAGAAAATCCACCACAAAAATCTAACATTTTGGATCTCAACACTCACAAAAAAAAGAGACTGATTTCATTTAATTTTTTTGGTAGAAGCAGCTCAGACAGGTTTACACCGTTCAGGTTTAGATTTATGGGCTGTGACTCAGACGGAGAGCCACACTTGAATACTTCTGTAATAAAAACACGTGAGCCCTGACAGAAATGTGATGGTGGGCTTTCATCCCGGCGGCGATGCGAAGCGGTTCTGGACAGATGGTGTGTGGCGGGAAACGGGAAGTGACGATTGGACCTCATCCAGTCTGCAGGAGCCCGATTCGATTTTTAAATGGGAACTATGAAATCTTAACGGTTTCTCATTCATTCATGCACACACACACACACACATTTATACACACACACGCTGTGAAATAAAACTGAATGTTTACCGTTGACCTGCCAGATGTTGACCATCTTCTCCATGGCGGACGCCAGATATCGTCCCGTCACGCTCCAGGCGAGAGGAGACAGACATGGGTCGCTGGGGGAACCCAAACCCGACATTCCCTCCTCCGAGGAGCCGTCGCTGGAGAGAAACAACACGTTCAGAAATAATGAGACAAAAGTACACAGCTGAGAGCGACCACACAAGATAAGAAATAAAATAGATGCAAAAATATAAATATAAAATATATAGAAATATAAAAGAATTTGCAGATAATACAATAAAAAAAATGTTTTTTAAATAATTTAAAACAAACATGGGTGGTCTGACTGTTGGTGTTGAAAGTGCAAGAATTGGGATGTAAAAAAAATAAAATAAAAAAACATTTGAAGAAATATATAAAAATATGCCAGTTGAAATTGTACAAAGTAGATCTCAAAGGCGGAGCTGTAATAGTTTGATCAGCTGTTCATGTAAAAGTATTGATTTGTGCAGCTTCAACAAAACAAAACAAACTATAAACAATAAAACAAACTGACTGCAGAAAATTTAAAAAAAAATTAAATGTGTTTTTTTCCCCAGAAAACACTGCAGCAGTCTCAGGGTCATTAGTGGTGTTTTAGAAAGTCTTTGCTCCTCCTCAGTGAGAAGGAGATGTTGGATGGAGGCTCACTCCTTGTTGAAGATGCAGGTCTGCTGCAGGCTGTACTGAGTCTTGGTGACGTTCCAGACTCGCGCCGTGCCGTCGTTGCCGCTGGTGGCCAGAAGGCCTTTCTTACTGCACCACCCGCACGTGATCACCTGCAACACACAGCAGGAGGTTTATGAAGGAGTCACGGTGAGGTGGAGTTTATGTTTTAATGAGAGAGATTGAGAGGTGAGTTTGTTCCCACCCGGCTCTGGTGCGCCTCCAGCTTGATGAAGGAGCACTTGCGCAGGTCTCCCGCCATGTCGGCGAAGGTCTGCGGGCGACTCTGGTTGTTGTCGCGGTCGTGGGCGGCCAGCGTTCGCACCAGCTGCTGCGCCGCCCACTGACGGTGCTGCGACGACAGCCGCGACGACAGGCAGCACGCCGCCAGCGCGTTGGCCAGCTCCAGGGGTCCTAATAAATTAAAGTGATGAAATACAGAATATTTCATTCAAATAAATGTAAAAAAAAATTACAAGTAAAACAAAAAAGAAAAATAAACAGAATCAAACATCTTGAAATGAAATGAAACTCTGAGGTGACGACGAACAGAACAGAAACGACGGTCGTCGTCTCCGCCTCCTTCCGGCTCCACGAACCTCGTTTCTCCACGTCGGCCTTGTCGTAGGCGGGTCGGAGTCGGGCCCCCTTGTCGGCCAGCAGCGCCACCAGAGCCTGAGTCACCACGAAGTTGGGCGATGTGACGAGCTTGTTCTCCTCGGCGATGCCGCGCAGGAAGCTGGGCAGGAACTTCCTCTGGATGGGGTCGTCCACCGTCGTCAGGTTCATGCCGGTCGCTGCGGAGATCAGGTTCTGGAGAGGAAGAAGAAGAGGAAGAAGAAGAGCATCATGGCAAACTGTCGTCACTTCTGAACGAGACAACATGGAAATAAAACACTAAAGAACGTCACTGAATTTTTTTTTTCAAATAAATATATGAATTTCTTTCAGGTATTAATTAACAGAGTAAGATGAGACGATTAATATCAGAACCAAGTAGTAACCAACGGGGACAGTTTAAAGCCTCTTGTTATTTTGGGGCAGGAAGTGACCATATTTGGACGAGCTGGGGCGGAGCTAGCTGACTCAATCTGATTGGAAACCTGACGATACTACGTCCCGCCCACCGATAGCTGTAACCTGACTGTACCACAGGCCTGTCAATCAAACAGACACGCCCCCAAAAACAGGTCTTCTTGAATCTTCTTTTCTAATGAATGAGGGATTATTTTCAGATGGACCTCCAGAAAACTAAGAAGAAGGAGTGACTTTAGCTAACAACACCGAGATAACTGATGGACACATTTTATTCACTTTGGATTTGATGAGAGAAGTTGAATGGGAGTCTATGGAGCCGGAGGCTTTTTGGAGCCGACCTCTAGTGGCACTCGCTGGTATTGCAGCTTCATGGCGCTCGGCTCCGTCCACTTTTATTTACCGTCTGTGATCAGCTCAGGTCGATTAGAGAATGTGAACTTCCTGTTGTGTCATTAGGAGTGTTGTGAACTCTTTTACATGTTGAACTATTCCTTTAATTTCTCAGAGTTGTCAGTTCTTCTAATGCTTTTTTTTTGTATATTGTTATTATAACCTCTTATTGTTAAGGCCAAAAGTCCCCGGTACCTGCGTGCAGAGTTGCACCAGCAGCTTGGCGGCGGTGGGACTGTTGGAGGCCAGGCAGCCCACGGCCGTGCTGAGGTAGGCCAGGCAGGAGATGGGCTTGCTGGCCTTGGTGGCGCCGCGGGGCCTCTCGCCGTGGCCCGAGCCCGCCGTGGGGCTGGTGGAGAGCCCGGCTCGGCCCGCCGCCGCCAGGCACATCAGCCGGACCAGAGTCCTGATGTCGGTCAAACCCAGAGACTCCAGACCGGCTGCCAGGCTGCAGCTCGACCCGCTGGGATGGGAGGAAGGAGGAAGAGGCAGACCTTCACAATAAAATACATTCAGAAACTCATGTTGGGCTTCTTTAATGCAAAGAAATGGAAAAAAAAAAATCAAAAGCTGCAAATAAAACATGATAGGAACTGAACTCCAACATTTGTTCCTCATGTTTAGTAACATTTACTCACATAGCTGAGCTCCTCCCAAACCAGCTGAATCAGCTTCTTTTACGTGAACAATAACAAATTGATACTCAACACACATTTTCTATCACAACAGCTTAAATTCAACAGCATGTGTATGTTTTTTTTTCTGAAACCATGTGAAACAGGGAGGGCTTTTAATTTGAAAAGCCGCAGCGGTAAAACTCCTGATCGTCGGTTTTACCTGACGGACAGCAGCGACAGCGCTCTCATCACCATGGTCCGGGCCAGCAGCACCTGGGCGGCGGCCGTCACCCTCCTCAGCGCCATCACGCGGTCGTGCGGGCTCTGCAGGGCGGCGGCCTGCTCGCCGAGCGTCACTCGGCCCGACGAACTCTTGTCCACGGAGGTCTGACAGCCTGAACACGGAAACGTTTTCGTTTGAGCTTCGACGATTCACGGCGTGAAAAATCTAAAGCGTCGACGAGGCTCACCTATCTGCAGCAGGGTCTCCTCCATGCTGTTGGAGGCCGTCACCATGGCGATGGACGCCCCCAGCGGGTCGCTGTCGGGGAACTGGACGGCCTCGGGGACGAGCCGGCGCTCGCTCAGACCCAGCGGGCCGGCCAGGAGCTCGAACTCCTCCTCCCCCGTCAGCTTCTCGTCCTCGTCCACATCCAGCATGTCCCAGTCCTCTGCAGCGGGACGGACGAGAGCGCGCGGTCACGACAAAATACGAAACACGTCGGATTTCAAGTTTCACAACATCATCATCGAGCGTTTACCTTCGTAGACACTGTCCTGCTTCCCCAGGAGGTCTGGAGCTTGTCCCTTGTACCTGAACACAGTTTATCAGAAATAAGATGAGAACTGCCATGTTACTTTTTTTCTTAAACTACAATTAAAACATGTTATTCATGTTTCCAACCACTGAACTTAAACCGAAGAAAGAAAATCAAAGCAACATTTTTAAATTATTACTATTGAAATGCTTTATATCCCTTTTAAAAAAAATTTTTTTTAAATGAAGTATTTGCTTAAAAAGACCACGCCCATTTTTTTGCATTCATTTATATTTCAGAAAATTGCAAAATATGCAAAAAGCCACTTTATTTTGAACTAGTGTTGTTTTTATAGTTTAGTGTCTAAAGATGATCTGGAACATCTTTTCACTAATTACTGCTCACATTTTTTCTTTTTGTTCACCGTTTAGGATGAACACCACTTTTCTTGATTTATAATTTTTTGATAGGCGCTGTAATACGTTTCTTTTGTTTCAAATAGACAGAAAAGCCCATTTTCAAACGTCACCATCTTTGCGAGGCACACGCAGCATGTCGTCCAGAACCGGGATATCAGATTTGATGCAAATCGGCCAAACGTAGCTGCAGTTACGAATTGCTTGGACCGCGTTGTGCTAGTTCTAGTTTTGAGACCTGTGCAGACAGATGAGGGATGTTAGTCCAATTATCAACAAAAGAAACGAGTAATTTAGGAGGATAAACAGCCAAATCTTCCAGATGTCGATTTTTTGATATTTGAAAGGTTTAAAAAAAAAAAAGATTCAGATTTATATTTCTGTTTTACATCCACATGGAACATTTTTACAAAGACCTCCTTGTTCCTTCAGGACCTGTGACTGGTCGACGTGGCGTACCTCTCCACGATGGGGACTTTGGCCTTGCTCTTGATGGCCAGGTACTTCTCTCTGCAGCCGCCACACAGCAGGTAGTACGGGTTGCCGCTGCCGCACTCGCCGCCGAACCAGCCGTCCACGTAGGAGCCGTTGCTACGGTAACCCTGCCGGTTGGCGCTGCGCCCGCAGCCCGGGTGGCTCTTCTTCATGTGCTGGTTGAAGTTGGCCACGTTGGCCTCGCACAGCTCGCACACCACCACCTCGTCTCGGTCGTCCGTCTCGCACACGTGCTGCGAGGTGTGGAAACCAAGACACACACACACACACACACACACACACACACACACACACACACACACACACACACACACACACACACACATGAGGACAAACACGTTTTTTTGTTTTTTACACGACATGTAAAACACGTGATCTGTTCTGAAAACAGGAATCAATGATCGCGTATTATTATTAATGGAATCCAAGCAAGCAGCCAGATATCAACAAAGATCTGTCGGGTTTAGTTGCTCCTTTCATGCCGGTTAGAGCAGCATGGGGGGGGGGGGGGCGACTGTGCTGAGCGTGGTGAGGAGGAGGAGGAGGAGGAGGAGGTGATGCGGGTAAACAGAGCAGGAGGTGATGGCAGCTCTCGGGCCGTAGCGTAAAGTCACACACACCCATGTTGGCCAGTCCAGTACCTCCGGGATCCACATTCCCAGAATGTCGGTGTCACTGGCGAGGTCCTGGCCAAACATGGCCTCCATGGTCTCCTCGTCCAGGTCCATCTCCAGCTCCTCGTCCAGGTTGAAGTCGTAGAGGGCGCCGGGGTCCTGCTGCTGCTGCTGCTGCTGCTGCTGTTGCTGCTGCTGCTGCTGCTGCTGCTGCTGGAGGGACGAGACCTCGCGGCGGGACTGGCTGTGGTGGGCCTGCACCGAGCGGTACAGGCCGGCTGAGAGGGGGAACCGCAGGTTAAACGTGAGCTGCTGTTTTGTTTTGTTGTGCAGAATAAAAAAAAAAGATGTGTTTTGTTTTGTTTTGTTCTCACCAGCGCGGGCCAGCAGAGTCCGTGCAGCCAGGTCGAAGCGGTGCTTCCTGCCGACGGCGGAGCGACCTCGGAGAGGAGCGCCGCTGGAGGCCGACGCGCTGTCCTGCTCCAGACCCTCCGGGCTGCACCACAAACACACTTCAACTTCAGCCACTTCAATACAGACAAACTTGGGAGTTTTAAGGATTTGCACACTTTCACAATTTGTCTTTTTTTAACTACGGTATTTATTATACTATATTTATTGTATTTATTATGTTGTTTCTTCGGTCCTGGAGCAGACGTGAGCGAGTGTAGCGTCACAATTTCCCCTCTGGTGATTAATAAAATATTTCTGATTCTGAATAACAAATTAAGAAATGGTTATTTTGATAAAGATGAAATATAGAATCACATTTTGTCTTTACATTTTTTCAAACAACATTTTTTTTAACAAAAAAGGAGACAAAAAAACCGATCATTAAACCTTTTCATGTCTGTGTCACTTTACAAACACTGAATAATACAACTGTTTAATTTGAATGTTTGTGACTTCAAGTATTTCTTATTCTAGATTTCAGAACTGTATTATTATTAAATGTACTTTCTATGACTATAAATGAATTAGTTGGACATTATTATCATTATAATAATAAAACTGTTCTTATTGACGACGCCTGCTTGTTATTTTCACGTCGAATTCACGTCCAACATTTTCCCATCTCTCGACCTTTATTGTGAAAAGCCAGGGTGCTGCAGCCGTTACCTCTCGCTGAAGCCCTCCTCCATCTCCGAGGCGTCGGCGCTGGCGATGTCTCCTGGCGAGCACAGAAACGAGCCTCGATCCAGAGATTTGGCCGTCGCGCCGGGACACGACGAGTCGGACCCGTCCACGCTGCCGCTTCTGGCGTGCGGCTCGTCGTGCTCGTCCTCCGTGCCGGGATGTTCGATCATCCACATGGCGAGCACGGTGATGTTCTGGGCGTCGGCCTCCCCTCGAGCACCTGGAACAACGGGGACGCACACCACACCTCCAAATGAGCCACAACATAAACCACTATTTTATCGGGGAAAGCATAAATTCTCACCTTTACATATTTTACTACAAAACTATTTTAAAACAACTTTTTGAACTGAACAGCAAAGAAAACTCTAAATTCATACATTATTTTACTGTAGTATTGATTAGAAGATTGAAAGAAAATTAATCAACACAAATTCAATCACCGATTAATCACTTTAAAGCCGTTTAAAATAAAATTCTAATACTTCAAAAAAGTAAACGTGTACGAATTTGCTGCTTTTCTCTGTTTCATATCATTGGTCAAAGAAAAAAAGATTAAGAACATGCGTGATGAGCATTTTCTTTTTTTAATCTGAACTGCAACAGTAGCATGACTTCCTGTATCGGTTTCAAATTAAAAGTCCTCGTTTCAGATTAAAAGCATTCAAGTATTTCATACAGGGTTTTGATGTAATCATGTTTGAGGTTTTTCTGCCATTTTGAAGATAAAATGACAAATAATCACGAGTAGTATCTTTAATAGGAGATCTTAGATGGTCTTGAGGCCGACTGACCGGTGGCTTCCAGAGCTTTGGTGATCTGTCTCAGGGAGAAGCCCATCTCCAGCAGCGGCACAGCGATGGCGGGCGGAGGAGGAGACGTGGACAGTCTGCTGCTGGGGTCCGACAGAGCTGCAGCAAAACAGCAGAGAAGTTATCATCATGTCGGTGTGAATATGAACAGCAAGAGCGGGAAAATATACGTCGTCACTAAAACAGCTTTCGTCTTTGCACAAAAAAAGCTGAATGGAAATCCTAATTTTTTGTGTTTCTTCTGTTTTTAGGATAAAACCACAAGTGAAGAAGCTAAAAAAACGTCCCGGTGATTTTAAATGCGGGATGCTTTCGGGCGTACTCACAGGTGCCGGTTCTGTTCTGCGCTCGGGAGGGCTGCGAGTCGGGGGAGGTGAGACTCTGCCGGCGGCCGACCTCGTCCGACGGCGACGTCGGCAGAGACGACACCGGAGGAGTCTGGGCTCGGCGCGACGGGACCAGCGTGGTCGTCGGGTAGCTGGAGAACATTTGTCTGTCGTCACGGCAATACACGGAGGAAGATTAAAATCATCATTTAAAAAAAAAATTTAATCGCACGTGAAAAACAAAACAAAGGCTCCTCCGTACCTGAGGAGGCTGAGAGGCATGACGCCCGGAGACTCCGAGGCCGGGACGGTCTCCGTGTCGGTGACGGGCGTGGTGGCGGTGGTGGTGTCCTCCAGCGAGGAGCTCATGAAGGAGGTGGTGCTGGAGGCCGAGGGGCTGGTGGTGACGGGGGTTTGAGCCAACTGCTCGCCCTCCGTACCTTCCCCCTCCCCTTCTGGTTCACTCCTCAGCCCTGAGCGAGATGAAACAGGAAAGATAAAGATGATTGCAACATTATTGAACCTTTTATAATCAGAAATTTAAACTAGTCGGTTAAAATTTTAAAAGATTTTTTATGTTTGTTCGCACCGCCAATAGATATTGGATTTTTAGAAATATTTATATAAAAAAAACAACAGGCGAGCCTTCGCATCCGCTTTAAATGGCTGCGGCCGCGATATTAAAACGCTTCGGTGTCCGCGGACTCTCACCGGGTTTGGACTTCCCCCCGCACGGCTCCTCCAGCAGCCCATTCACCACCAGCTTGTATATCATGGCCTGCGCCCGCTCCAGGTCGGCCAGGCCCAGGGCTCGCTTGATGGGGGAGCGCATCACGGCCCGCTTCACCATGTGGCGCATGAGGAACTGCAGCGCCGCCCGCACCTCCACCTCCTCCTGGCACACCGGCGACGTGGCGCCGCCGGAGTTCAGGTCGGCGTTGTGGCCGCTCGGCGCCGCTTCCGGTAACACCTTCGGGTCAGAGGGGGAGAGGAGGACGGAGTGAACTGGAAGATATTCAACCTGGAAACCTTCTTTAAACTTCACTCACGCAGGTGATGCATATTTAATTGTAAAAACTATTCTATCTATGAAACAGCATTCGAAGGGAAAAAACAATGAACGGGAAACTTTGCTCTTATTTATTTTCCTGTAGAAGTTCAGACCGAAGATTTACAAAGAGATGATTTGAAACTTGCAGCTTCTCTCTCAGTTCTTCTCAGATATGATGTTAATAAAGCAGATTTTTCACTGCAAGAATTTAAACCTCGCCGTTTCCTTTTGTTTTTAAGTCTTTTGCACGACTCCAGATGTTTAAAGGAACACGTACGAGAAGAATCCATCTTTTTTATCAAACTCTCCGTGAGCACAACTAAAAGAACTAAAAACCTTCTACGGAGGAACCTGTTGGAGCTGCTGCTGGCGACGGTACCTTCGGTATGAGGAGCAGCTCGGCGTACTTGCTGCAGCTCAGCAGGGCGCTGAGCGTCTTCATGGCTCCCAGGTAGAGGTAGGACAGCTGCACGGCGTGGATCTCCGACTGGGCGGCGCCGGAGGAGGGCGACGGCTCGTGGCTGCGGGAGCCGTGCTCGTGGCCCTTCTTCCTGCCGCCCTCGGCGCGAGCGTCAGCGACGGCGGTGAAGAGGTTCTCGTTCCCGCCTCCTCCTCCGCCGGCCACCGAGGAGATCTCGCTCTCGGACTTGGAGTTGGGAGCCACGTGAGCTTTGACCTCGTCCAGGCTGTGGGAGACGCGCAGGTCGGAGGTGGCGGACGCCGGTGGCACCCCGCTGTCCTTCTGCTCGTTGCGGTTGTGCCCGTCGCTGTTGGCCTTCTCCTCGCCGCCGGCCGCCTCGTGGCTCGTGGAGGCGGCGTTGCGGTGCTTCTTCTCGTGCCGCCGCGCACTGAGCTTGGCGGCCGTCTCCTCGTGGATGCTGGTCAGGTAGGTGAGGTCCAGCAGCAGCGCGGCGGTGAGGCCGCAGAAACGCGCCACGTCGAAGGGCAGCGGCTCGCAGGGCTCCAGGTTGTACAGCGGAGTGTCACTAGGCGACCAGAAAGTTGGGAAGCTTTAATCGAAGGGGAGCGGAGAGCGGGAAGGAGACAAAGGGAAGGAAACACAAAGTGAGGGAAAAGGGCAGGAGAGAAAGAGCAACGGCATGCGAGACAAATAAAGGAGATGCGATGGACGGGCGGGCGGGAAAACACGACCGGGCCGGAGTGATGACGATGAGGACGAGAGGACGAGGAAGAGGAAACATGCGACGGACAGAGAATCAGAGCGGGTGTTTAAAAAGAAAAGAGGCTGATGGAGAGTGTCAGAAGAGGATGTGAAGAAAGATTCAGCTCCAGTTTATCAGCCGCGATGCAGAAGACCACAACGTGTCAGACGAGGAGGTTTCCGACGGCCGCGAACACACCGCCGGCGTGTCACCCGCTCGGCTGCAGCTCCTAAACCGCCGACTCGGCGAGTTTCTCTTTTTCAACGGCTGTCGGTGTTGAATTTTTAAGGTCTGACAAAGTGATACGTTGTAACCAAACGTGTTTTTATTGTTGACCCCGTTCATAGCGAGAGATCAGCGAAGGAAACCCCGCCCCCTCACCTCAGGTGGATATTTTAGTGCGTTTTATAAACGACGCGACGCACACAATCTGATCCGTTAGTACGGACGCCGAAATGAAACGACGCCACGCGTGCCCGTGTGTTCCAGGCCTAAAAGGGTGACTCGGCACATTTTCCTTTTCTCGGCTAGCGGTGAACGTGTTTTCTCACCATAAAAAATACAAAATAAAAGCAATAAGCGGGACAGAAAGTTTTCCGTAGGAGAAGGACGTCGGTACCTGATGGTGATCTCGGCCTCGTCCCACTGCACCTTGGCCGACGTGCTGCCCTCCTTCACGACGCCCAGCAGGGTGGCGTGCCTCCCGGTCTGCTTGTGGACGCACCGGCCTCCGACGCGGAGCCCGGCGTCGGCCCCGCCGATGACGGCCAGCACCGGCCACACGTCGGTGCAGAGCGTCCTCAGGTGGACCTCGGACAGCTCTCCGAGGCCGTGCTGCCGGCCGTGGCGTCCCCGCTCCTCCTCCACCCTGGCGCTGCTCTCCTGACTCTCCCGCTGGGCGTCGTGCTCCTCGCGGCTCTGCACCGACCGGCTCTTCTTCAGCCGCTGGCCGCCGCCGCCGGAGGCCGAGGCCGACTCCCGGAAGCACGGCTTGATCTTGTGCAGCCGCTCGATCATGGTCTTGTTGATGCGGTGGGTCCAGTCGTCGGTGCGGTGCAGGATGCGGATCAGCTGCGTGGTGGCCTCGGCCAGCACGGTGGCCATCGGGCTGCAGACCGGGTCTCCGGGCAGCAGGTCCCGAGGAGTTCCCCTCATCTGCATGTCACAGATCTTCACCTGGAGACACAACGACAACACACACTGCGTGTAAACAACACAACAAACAACTCAGAGGAACAGAAGACAGGAAGAAGAACTTTCACGGCACACAGGACATTATTAAATAAAAATAAATAAATGAAATAAATAAATCACGATAAAAGGCTCCCACCTTCTCTCCCGGGTTGCTGCTGTAAAACATCACGCAGGGAAACAGCTCGGTGGCATCCACGTCCTCAAAGGCCAACTTGGGCTCCTGAAGGAATCAAACACCAGTTAGAAATCATCAGGTATGAAGCGTGCGTCCGTCCGTCCGTCCGTCCGTCTCACCTCTCCGTTCTTGCCGAAGGAGATGGTCCGGGCCTCCATGTCCAGGACGCAGGTGATGAAGTCTCCCTGCGTGAAGCTGCTGAGCGTCAGCGTCTGCTCCCCGTTGTGGTAGAGGTTCCCGCTGTAGGCCCGGTACAGCCACATGTCCGACGTGGTGCGGTGGTTGAAGTCGTGCACGGGCCAGCGGGACACGCCCACGCACGTCCCCTCGTTGCCGCGGTTCTCCTTCACGATGTAGAACTGAGACACGGAAAAAGACGGTCGGAAGAGCGGGAACACGGAGGAGAGCGAACGTTCCTCTAACGATCGCAATCGTTAGCGTAAATCCAAGCAAATATTTGTATTTTTTATTTTCAATATTTTTCCCGCAAAAAATGCCATCAGAGAAATTCCACCACAAAATACAAATGTTTTGATCCCAACAATCACACAAAAATTGGGACAGATTTTTGTAACTTTAAGTTTCTCCAAGTTCAATAAAAGATTAAATAAAAGCAAAAATATTTTGTGATGTGCAGCATGATTATTATCAAATAATAATAATCACTTACATATCAGTGTTTATCAGGTAGTGCTACAAACAAATTAAAAAAATTCCTGCAAAAAAAAGAAAAACGACTCTCAAACTCCACAAACTCGACATTTTTGTGAAAACCCACTGAAAAAAAAAAATTCAGATCACAAAAAAACCCCTGTGAAATCCTGGAGGGACTGATGAAAAGACCCGTTGACGATAATCACCCTAAAAAGCCCGCCGTGTTTTGCTGTGCGGTAAAAACAGACGTTACCTTCCACTGGTAGCAGCCGGAGGAGATGCCCGTGGAGGCCAGGCCGTAGCCCTTCCCCCCGCTGCCGTGCGTCAGCCCCTGGCCGTTCTCCACCACGCAGCACTGAGCCTTCTCCGGGTCAAAGGACACCTCCTGGATGGGGAGGTTCTCGTCCTCCTCCTCGGCCTCTCCCTGCAGGTTGAGGACAGACGGACGGTTATCAGTGTTTCCTCCCGAGCAGACAGCCTTGAGAGAGATTTAGAATCTAAATATAACTTTTTTTCAGCAGTTTGAAGTCGAGGTTTGAGTGCAAAGGAACTAAATAAATGAATAGTAGTCACTGGACGTAACTGCAGTTCTGTGAGTGTTTAGTTTATTTGAGGTTTGGTTGCACACCTGCAGTTTGAGCTCCTGGACCTTCTCTTTGATCTGGATGGAGTGTTTGGCCTGAGCGATGGGCGCCTCCCACATGCAGTCGGACAGCAGAGCGAAGAGCCGCTCGACCACCTGGAAAATCAACCAAAACATTTCAGCCGTCCGACAGCCAGCTTCTTTACTTTTTCAACGGGACGGACCGAGCGGTACCTGCGTCATCTGGTCGTCCTCCATGTTGGCCTCGCAGGCGGGCAGGACGGCCTCCAACACGTGCAGCGCCAGCAGCCGGGTCCTCAGGTTGCCCACCAGAGGGACTCCTGTGATCGGAACAGCCATTAAAAAAAAAAAAGCCTTTCAGCCGGGTTTTGTTTTTGTTTCGTTTAAAAGCGTTGCGGGTTCGTCGCCGTCGTACCTGAGCAGCACTTCTGAGCCGCGATGTTCAGCAGCACTTCGGTCCATTTCGGGGACGCCATCTTGGACTGGATGGCCTTGGAGGACACCACCCTCCTCAGGAAGACCAGGAAGTCTCCGAGGTGCAGCTCGGCCGTGTGCTGCTTCCGGATCAGCGCTGAGAAGACGACACAACATACGAATACAGAGAATCTAAATATGTCCTACGTTTACTTTTGATTTCTTTCATATTAATACATAAATTACTCATATGACTTATTTTTTTTTTTTTTATGAGCAAAAACCATATAAAATGTAACATGTTGATTTTAATGTATTTTTGAGTTGTTATGAAGGAAAAACTTCTTGATCTAAACTGATATTGTTTTTGTATGAAGGGACGACGCGGCTTCGTTTCTCACCTCTGAAGTCTTTCTTCTCGGGGTCGGCGCCGTCCTCCTGCTTGGAGTCCTCCTGCTTGGCGTCCTCCTGCTTATCGTCCTCCTGCTTGGCGTCCTCCTGCTTGCTGTCCTCCTGCTTGCCGTCCTCCTGCTTGCCGTCCTCCTGCTTGCCGTCCTCCTGGTCCTTCCCGGCAGACAGCAGGCTGACTCCGGCCTGAGACAGCAGGTTCTTCAGCTGACTGCACAGCAGATCCAGCAGCGACTGAACCACCTTCGGACTCAGCTTGTCCGCGTACGTCCTGCGAAAAAAAAAAAAAAAGATTCAAAAACCTTTTTTTCCTGTTTGCACCCATTTCAGGGTTTTTACGTCCCGCCTCGTTGTGTTTTTGTACCCCGTGCTGATGGCCAGGATCTGCAGCAGGCGGGTGGAGGCCACCTTCAGGGCGGTGCTGAGCTGCGACACGCCGGGTTTCTGCAGCAGCTGCAGCGGCTGCCCCAACATGGTCTCGGTGCCGCACAGCTGCGACAGCACGTTCAGCAGCCCGCTGGAGATGGCCAGCGACACGTCCACCGGCTGGTAGCGCACGCTCAGCGCAAACACCGTCACCAGCAGGAGGCGCTGCTGAGCTTCTGGGATGACAAAACGGAAACAAAACAAAACGTGAGCGCAGATCCCCAAATTCAGAAGCCGCCGACTGAAAACTTGAAGTCGTAAGATTAAAGTGATGAACATCGATGTTTATATTAATACAAAGTTCAGAGTGTTGCTGTTGAACGCAGCGCAGCGATGCACCCGGAGCAGCAGGAAGCAACGACCTTCATGAGGAAGTTCAACATCATCACTGAGTTCCTCACGTTATCATGACGACTGGTAACGTGAACATTTGTGATGTCACCTGAAACTTGAGCAGATTTTGGGGAACAGAAAATCTTCAAAATGCCAGCGCACAGCCGAGTGTTCCTGAGCCCGTGCAGTGATTTCCATAAAGAATCATGGTTGTTTTTATAGCGGTGTCTCCTGAGGATCCAGAAAAACATCAGATTTTGGGTCAAACTGTGTAAACGGTCAACAGAGACACTTGAAATGTTCAGAAAGTCTACGGCGATGAAACGACGAGCCGAGCGAGGTGTTCTGATGACATCACGTTTCAAGAGGGGCGGAGCTTCACCGTCCGAGACCGAAGAAGGATCGTCAGGTCAGGAGACACCAGGTGGGTTTTCTTTGTGTCACCGTGAATTGGTCCCCCAGAGTCAGACTGTCAACACGAGTTCCACCGGGACCTTCTGAGGTTCTGTTCTGGTTCTGACTTCTTTTCTGCTTCGTAGTCTTCAGGTCAGTCTGGGTTTGGTACTTCCTGTTGGATTTTGAAATGACACATCTCTTGCGGTCTGTCTTTGATTTACTTCCTGTCCTTTGTATGATTGTTGACCCCTGCCCCCTGATTAGTTTCATCTGTCCCTCGTTGTCCTTCCCTCCCTGCTGTATTTTAGTCTGTGAGCTCTTTTTCTTCCCTCTTTTGTCAGTTTTTTTCAGTTTCCTGTCCGTTGCTGCATCTTTTTCAAACTCAGAGAACAACAAACCACCTGAACTGTGGCGACATGGCAACGGGCTTCTCCAAACACAACAACAGGAGTTTCTCGGCCGTTTTCAACATAGTTGAGCAAAAGTGTTGAAGATTTTCTGTTCCCTAAAGATTTGACCACAAAAAAAATCGGATGTTTCAGTTCTCTCTGCTGCAGTTTTAGGTCTGTGGTGAAATCACTAATGTGACACTTTGGAGGACTTCCTCATGACGGTCGTTGCTTCCTGCTGCTCCGCGTTCATTCGACACCCGTTCAACATTTTGAGCAGATTAAACTGCTGACACATGGTTCTAGTTTGCATTACCGATGTGGTGCTTGTTGGCCTGCAGCGCTCTCTCCAGCGTGACAGACAGCTGCTGGTAGATCTTATGAACGGCTGTCTGGATTTCCATCTGCAGGCTCCTCTTAGCTGCTTTTACACCATCCTGCAGAAAAATGAAACATAAATCATGACGGTTATTATCTTCTTGCGAGTCTCTGATCGGCTCAAACTGGCTGTAGAGAGCAGCGGCGCCTCCACCTGGTAGTGATGCAGCTGCACGCTCTCCCTCTTCAGCGCTCCGGTTCCGACGGTGCCGAGTCCAAAGCAGCCGGCCAGGAACTGCAGCCGGACGGAGGTGAGCAAGGAGGAGGACTGGAAGGCGCCGCCGGATCGGTCGGCGCTCCCGGCCTGGCTGCCCTTCTCCTCCATGCCGGAGATCAACACCACGATCTGGTGCAGCGCCTCCAACCGCAGCTGGAGGCGCAAAAACAGGACGATCAGCTCCGAGTTCTGTTCTGTGAATCCACGACTACGACTTTGTGAAGTTGAGCTGCGTTATTACTGATATTAAAGCAGCTAATCTCTACTAAAAGCACGAGGACGTGTTTTGTATTTAAAGGATACGTTTGGTCAAATCTGTCCTTTAGTTTAATTGATTGCACTTTTAGCTTATTTTTAAATGAACCCCACAGAAACCGTCCCGTTGCTGCTCAAACACATGGCTGAAACATTAACGCCCGTTTGAAAAACTGCTGAACAAAAAGCGAAAAAAAAACATTTTTAACTCAAGAGTGAAACTTAAAACAGAAGTCAATATTTGTGATGTGAGTTTTGGACTGTGACTTCAATTCTAATTCTCCTTTTAACGAGATTATTTATTAAATCAGGTTCTTGTTTGTTTTTTTAAACTCAGAACTAGAATTACCACCCAGCTGCTTCAGTGTACATCTGTCCAAACCAAACCAAAAATATTGACCTCACACTGACCTTGACCTTTGACCTCTGAAACCTAAAAAAAAAAGTTATTTGCTAAGCCAAGGTGAACACGTGTGACAAATTTGAAAACAAAGATTTCCCTCCAGGTGCTCCCACCAGCTCACCTCGGCCCGGCTCTGCTGCTGCTCCATGGCCAGGATGGTGGCCTGCGGGCTGGTGGACATGCTCTCCTCGGGCTCCTTGAAGGCGGGCGCGAGGCCCACGTCGCCACTGATGAAGCTCACCATGTTGTCGATGAGGGCGTGGATGCCCAGCGAGCGGCTCAGGTCCAGGTCCGACTCCTCGTACGAGTGCGCCGAGCCGTAGCTGCGCTGGCGGCTCAGCTTGGCCCGGAACCACGACTCGGCCAGGGAGTCCGGGGAGCTGTGGAGGAGGCCTGAGGAAGAGGAGGAGAAGGAAGAGCCTTTCAGATGCGTACACGCACAGAGGGAGCGGTTTGATGGATGGACCGCGTCGCTTCGAAGCAGTGCGATGAATTAAACCCTCTGAGAGTCGACATGCGGACACACAAAGCCGTCGTCAGCCAGCATGAATCTGTCTGCGATGGACGGCGACGTCCCGACGAGGGCCGGAGGAGCGATGCTGCTGCTGCTGCTGCTGAGAGCTGGAATGATCACATCTTCTACAAGGGCTTCCATGAACTCTGCGCAGCAAGGCGAGTCGGATTCTTCATGAAGGATGAGACGCCGTTGTACAAAGACAGAAAGTCCCTCCAGGATTTATTTAGGTTTTTTGTGATTGTTGCGATAAAAAAGACTTGATTTTTTTTGCATGGGGGTTCTTAAAAATTGCGATGTAATTTGCGGAATTGTAAATTGTGGGAATTAGATTTTTTTTTTTAGAATTTGTATTTGTTTTTTATTTGTTTTTATAAGCACTACCCGATAAACAGTGATATGCAGGTGATTCATATCTTTATTATTATTTGATAATAATCATGCTGCACATCACAGAAATATTTTAGGTCTAATCTTTTTTAATGAACTTCAATGAATGAGATCAAAGCTCCTAAAAGCTGCGTATGTTTCCAGAACAGACTGTCTGTGACTGGAATATAGAAACAAGGACTACATCAGCTGTCAAAATAAGAGCTTTAGATGCTGTTTAATTCATGTTCATTCAACACATAGACCTGCTGGATGAAACCAACAAAGAGACGTCTGACAACTGGACATGTGGACAAAACTCATTTAACTTCCTTTGATCACAAACATTTAATCACATCATTTTAATGTGAAGCAGCGCCCTGATTTCGCACATTTCTTGTTTTTTAGTTTTATTTGGACTTTCTGGTTGTAAATGAGGAGTTATTTGTTTTGGTATTTGTTTGAAAAGACTTTATGCCGTTAATAGTTCCAGCACAGATTCTGATGAAAAGAAGAGAAAAAATCTCAGAAATAATTTTCTTTTTATTAAATTTGCATTAATTATTGCGATTTTCCTGGATGGACTGAACTGAAGGACAAGCTTCTGTTTGTACAATGGACGCGTCTGCGTGCTGCTGTTTCTGCACACTGCTAACATGACCGATGATGAATGTCTGTGGGGGTTGAGGGGGGTCGGGGGAGGAGGGGGGTCTGGTGTTACAGTCATGGTAAAACAAGAGGAAGAAGAAACATGCCATCGTTTACTTGCTTGGAGCTCCTCTTGCGTTTGGGGCTCAACTGGCCCAAAAGAAGCAAATAAACTACGGACGCAGGGATTCAGGAGACAGAGAGACAAGAGGAAGGTGTGAAAGACGACAACAGAACACCTGCAGCATCCTCACACAGCCCGACCGGGACCGAGACCGGGACCGGAACCGAGACCGGGACTGGAACCAGGACCGCTTCGGATCGCTCACCTCGCTTTTTGTGGGAGAAGGCCAAGTCCAGGTCGACGTTTCTCCTCCCGCTCTGGAGGAGTAAACAAAACACATGTAGGTTATAAACACACGCTGGATGGTGTGTGTGTGTGTGTGTGTGTGTGTGTGTGTGTGTGTGTGTGTGTGTGTGTGTGTGTGTGTGTGTGTGTGTGTGTGTGTGTGTGTGTTCACCAGAGTGTAGCCCTCCTCGTCGGACTCGGGCTGGGACAGGTCCGACTCGCTGCGGGACTTTATGAGTCGGTAACTCGGGCTGCTCTGCACCGAGCGGCTCTCGGCACTCAGACTCTCGCTCCTGGAAACACAAAACAAACAAACAAACAAACTGACTGACCGACCGACCGCTTCGACCAATCACAACACAGCAGCTAAAAACGAACAAACAAAGGAAGTGAAGTCCGTCGTGGAGCAATGCGACGGCTCATTTCATCGGCGTCGTTTAAAGGTCAGGAAGTCGGTCGGGAGAAAATAAAATGAAATACATTTTTCAAAATCACTACGTCACCGTTCACCGTCAGTTTGGACAAGAAACGTGTTCTCCTCCCGCTACAGACACGACATGTGAAATCAGTTACAGAATAAAGGAGGATTCGTGTTTTTAATGACTAACTCTGTCTGTGAAATGACAACATATAAACACAAAATAGACACACAAAAAAATAGAAGCTGTTTAACAACGTTTGAAATGAAGGAAACACGACCAAATAAGGAAGTTAAAATAAAACAGGAAGACAAAACGCTCCCGGTGGAATATGAAGCCGTGCAGAGGTAACACTTTTTATCACACCTCGACTCTCACATTTACTAAATCTTCTCCTCACCAGATACAGAATACAAAACAGTTCAATGATGTGTTTTCTATAACTGACTCTATGAAGCACAGAGCGGTGAGTGTACAGATGAACATCAACGTCCTGATCCAACTTGTTGAAACGACTTGAAAAGTAGTTCAAGAATTGTTTTGAGGTGTCAGCAAAATTCAGCCAAGAAAAAACACACCCTGCACGATCAGCAGAAAACAGAAACATAGTAGCTCCGCCTCCAGAGATCTGATTGGTCAACTGAACATTTGGAACAAATCATCATGACATCATCACTAGAAATATAACTCCTCCTCCTCAATGGGAAAATATAATTAGAGTTGAATTTCATATAATATGTAATATAATGTAGTTTCTACTTGTTCTAGTTCTATTAAATGACCCATTTGGTGAAGTCGGGTCTCTTTTGGTCCTTTTTGGTCGCTCCGAGCACCCGTACCGTAACACCACGGATAGTCACGCACTTACAATCCTAGAGGAGGCTAGCTGGACCGGTTTGGTTTGAACACATGACACGGAGCTAAAATGTTAAAAACACATGAGAACATGGATATCTTTGTTCATCAGATATCTTTGTTCATCAGATATCTTTGTTCACCAGATATCTTTGTTCATCAGATATCTTTGTTCCAACCAGACTGAGCTAGCTGATCAGTTTAGTGTTTCTATGTTCTGTATTTATTCAGTTGGAGACTAGAAATCCTCTCTGTTGCTAGGTGGTTGCTAAGGGTCCGAGTACTTCCTGGAGTAGTAAACATGGAGTACGTTAAGAGTCTACTGACACGACTGATTTTCATCGTTGTACCCCACGTGTGTTGCCATGGAAACGGAGATCGCACTAACAAAAAAAGGCTGACATGTATTTAGAGAGAGAGTCGCCTCCACAATACGAACACATGCAGATGCCGTGTTTTATTTAAGTAGCTAACGTGTTGTCTGACCTGGTCATGAAGCTCAGACACTCCTGCGTCCCGGCGGCCGACTGCGTCTGGCCCTCGTCCTGGTTCTGCTTGGTGAGCTCGCCCAGCACCGGGCTGACGCCGAGCACCAGCAGGGCGCAGCGGTGGATCACCGAGTTGCAGGCGGCCGTGTAGAGGTCCTGGCCCTCCGGCAGCCCCGTGCTGCCCCTCCTCCCCTCCTGAGACAGAACAGCGTCTTCCTCTCCTCCTCCTCCTCCTCCTCCTCCTCCTCCTCCGCCGCTCCTGGATCCCGACCCGGAGCCCAGACCCGTGCTGCTGCTGGCCCGCTCTCGGTCCCGGCTGCGAGCCACCTCCCGCGCTGAGAGGAAACATTGAAAGATTTCTGTGTTGTGCGACCGGCACACACACACACATAAATAAAACACACACACACACACACACACGCGCACACACACACACGCACACACACATGAGATTGCAGGGTTAGAGGACAAGCAGGAAGCACTTCAGGGTTCACTGGAGTTCAAAACAAGAGTTTAATGCTAACGCGACACACTGAAAAGGCTGTCTGAAGAGGCAGAAGCTCCGCCCACCTGAGTTTTTTTTTCCTTCCCTCTGTTGGAGGTTTAACAGATGTAAATGTCGAGTTGGGCTGATGGATGATGTCATCGTCCGTTGCATTATGGTCCTCACCGCAGATCCAGCAGGGGGCGCAACCCCCCAAAAATTGTGCAAGCAACTGTGACGTAACTTCCACCGTTACTTCCTTTTTATTTTTGGAGCAGGAAGTGACCATATTTGGACGAGCTGGGGGAGGAGCCAGCGGTGGATCTGACCGATCTGATTGGAAACCTGACGATACTACGTCCCGCCCACCGATAGCTGTAACCTGACTGCACCACAGGCCTGTCAATCAAACAGACACGCCCCCAAAAACAGGTGTTCTTGAATCTTCTTTTCTAATGAATGAGGGATTATTTTCAGATGGACCTCCAGAAAACTAAGAAGAAGGAGTGACTTTAGCTAACAACACCGAGAGAACTGATGGACACATTTTATTCACTTTGGATTTGATGAGAGAAGTTGAATGGGAGTCTATGGAGCCGGAGGCTTTTTGGAGCCGACCTCTAGTGGCACTCGCTGGTATTGCAGCTGAAGACACTTCTGGATCAGAACCATTTTACAGACCCAGAAAGCGACGCCCACTTTTATATACAGTCTGAAGGTGCGTACACACATTTTGCCTACAAACAAATGCTCTAATTTCTGACGTCCCCTGAATGCAGCATTTCTTGACTGACGTGAATCCCCTTTCGGGGCGTTTCCGTGTCACAACTGAAAACACCTGTAGGGACAAAGCGGACACTTCCCTGCTCTAAGCGTAAATAAAGACGAGGGGGGGGGAGTTAAAGCAACACGCATCGAACAAAAGCGAGAGAGCCTCAGTCGCTGGGCAGCATCTGTCCCTCTAACTCCAGATGTTACTCACTTCCAGCCGTCATCACTTCGTGCTCCCGGTCCTCCTCCTCGTCATCCTGCTCCTGATGGCCCTCCTCTCGCTCGCGGTCCGCTCGCTCTTCAAGCTCCGCCTCCTCGTCGATGGTGCGTGTGAACGAGTGCTCCTGAGGGTCCATGTCCAGAGAGTCCTGATTGTCTGAAATCTGAAACGAGGGGAATTGTTTTTGTTTTTTTACCTTGAACAGATTCGGGAGTTCGGGAATGAATTGATAATATATCGTCCAAATACAAGATTTTACTGGAAATTAGGTTTTTAAAAAAGTGGGATTGTCTCACATTTCAGGACGAAACTATTACGTGATCACGACCCCGAATATTCTCTTTGAACAGAGAGAAAACACGTTAAGCTGATGCTGCTCGGCTAATGAGCGTTCTCTCGTGGCGGAAATGACTTTGTGTTTAACCCAGTTTGACCTGCAGGAGTTTCTGACGGTTGCCACGCAGAAAAACGAATTAATGACGAGTGGAAACGAGTTCAGGGAAGAACTACAGCGGTCTCGGATGAGGAGCTCAGTCGGGGGGGAAACGCTGCCAGAAAATTTAAGAGTCGACTCGTCTGCGAAACCCTGAGAAACAGAACTGCCGGGAGAAAAACCCTCCAAACAGGACGTGTTTAGTAAGAAGCCGAATGTTGTTAAATGGCTGAGTGGAAAAGGAAAAAAATCCCAGTTCAAAACACGTCCTGCTGTTTTACTGCTTTTCTTTTTAATAAATGTCATCGCGATAATGATCCAAAATGACTTGAAAATGTGACGCTTTTACTCAAATAACATTAAATTTTCTTCCCAACAACCTCGAGCTGCACGATTCTGGATAAAATAAGAACCACAATTATACATTTTTTAGTAAGATTCTCGTGCTTTTTTCATTAAAAAGTGTATTGCTTTCATTAACTGATAAAGCAGACAAATAAAACAATATGACGGTGCCTGATATAGGATATAAGATCCTCCAGTAAATTAATATGTTATTATTTATATTATTATTATAAATATTGAGATTAAGATCAATTACAATTTTTTTTTAATTTTTAGCTCAATCGTTTCAATGAAATGCTCCTACTGAGTCTGATTAAAACACTGATGACTTCAAATATTCCAAAACTACAGACTTCAGATGATTTATCATCGTTACTGAATGTGACAGAGAAGATGACATCATATTTAAACAGCAGTAAAATCACGACCGTGTCTGGTTTAGTTTCTGCAGCTGTGCGCGGCGCCGCGAGCTGCATGCGGTTCTCAACGGGCGGTCACCACTCCACATACCGGTCACGATACGTCCATATTAAATCATGACAACAAGAAGGGAGCGCTCTGTTCTGAACTTAATGAATCACTGAACGTGAAAACAATCAGCTTCAGTCTCTTATTTTAACCTTTGAAACTGTATTTTTTATTATAAGCATCATCTTTTCATCAGCGTCTCACTCGGTTTTTACTTTGCTGCCGTTTTCTGCTCCTTTGCAAACCCGTGATGTAACGCTGATTTGTCATCGGTTTAATGGAGAGTGGGAGCGCTTGTTTCGATGCAGCTGATGTCCTGAATGAAAATGCGTCAGGATCGTTGTAATTTAAAAAATTAATACGTACGGAGGCGTGAATTGAGTTTTTTTAATTATTTTATTTATTCATGAAGATGAATAAAAACGTGTGTGCAGTGTTTTGTTTTTTTTAACTCACCCTCCGCTCTCGTGAGGACGACCGCGTCTGGATGAAGTCCATGTTCTTACAGGCCAGCAGGCGGTTTCGTACCTTGTAAACGCTGCGATAGACTTCTGCCAGAGACTTCGACGGCTGGTACCTGAACGGGAAAATAAAATAAAAAAATATTTGAAGTTTGAAGTTTAATTTCATGAAACGGTACGGAGTCAGTAAATCCTACGTAATCAAACGTGCGTGGCGTCAACAGTACCTCCCCTCTCCGCAGGCCGGTCCCAGCAGCCCCGTGTGCTTCAGCAGGGCCGCCAACACGAACCTGGACACGGTGTCCAGCAGAGACTCGTTGCTAAGCGACGCGTTGTCCCAGTCTGCAACACAACAGGACAGACAGCACGGTCAGTACACGGTTCAACGCCAAGTCCTGCGAGGCGACGGTTCATTTCCTTAGACGGACCTTTACTGATGGCGTAGTCCTGCATGTTGATCCACAGGCTGTTGGCGGGTTCTTTGGAGGAGCCCAGAGCCAGATCCACCAGGACGCTGAGGTCGGCATGCAGCGTGCAGTCGAAGGGCTTCTGCTCCTCGTTGCCCGACAGAGCCGCTTCCAGCAGGGAGCTGATGCAGGCGTCTGAACAACAACCGCACAACCAAAACCGTCACGTCATCACAAACGACACAGATAAACGGGGGGTCGGGGGGGGGGGGGTTTCCGCGCGCCATACCGAGCTGCGGGATGTCCATCTCCAGGCCGTTGCTGAAGAGTGGCGTTTTGAGCCAGTAGGCGGTGTCCTGCTCCTCCAGCGAGGTGGCGGCTCCCTGCAGCATCCCGCCAAGGCAGCGGCCCACCAGCAGGGCGACCGTCCTCTCCAGGTCCACGAGCCACACCCAGGACAACGCCGGGGCCGGCAGGGACATCCCCGAGGCCGGCTCCGCGAAGTCTGACGTACCTGCGACGGGCGAGAAACGGCGAGAGCGGCGTTTATGACGTCGGCTTCGCGATCGCGAATGAACCTGAGAGACACCTCACAGAAGTGGCGGGAAATGTGGCTCTCGCAATAAAATCGGCTTTTTCTAATTCCCGCATTTTTACGCCAAAAAACTCACTTAAAACTCAGCGTGAATTACGTCGCAATTTTGGAGAAAATCTGCCGCAAAAATCAAACATTTTGCAAAGATCACAAAAACAACAACAACAACTCGGCGAACTCCTGCAGGATCTGCTCACCGTGAAGAGGCCACTGCAGCTCCTGGTCCTCCAGCGGCGAGGCGGCCGGCAGCAGGCGGTTGAGGCGGTCCAGAGGAGGCAGCAGGTCCAGCAGGTGGCTCAGCAGAGGCCTCGCCACCGACACCGGCAGCAGCAGCAGCGAGTTGACGATCTGGCACAGCATGCTGCCCGCCGCCGACACGTAGATTACATCTGGGAGGGGAGAGGGGGAGGGGGGGTTCAGATTATTGGACGTTTTTGGTTTCACATCTGTAGCAAAAAGTGAAACATGAAGTGGAAACAAAAACAAAAGCAGGAAAAGGAGGCGGTTGACGGCCTTTCACCTTGCAGCTTCTCTCGTATGCTGCCGTTCCACGAGCTCTCTTTGATCAGAGCGGCCGAGCGCGAGAAGATGTCGGTGGCGTGAGGCAGCAGCAGCTGCAGGTGTTTGTGGAGCAGAGCCACGCTGCTCGAGTTCTGCAGGCCGACGCACATCAGGGGGATTTAAAACAACATCGTCGAGCAGTGAAGCTTAAGACTGATTTAGAAACACGTATTTTTGCAAAGGAAATCAGCAGAAATAAAGCAAACAAGAGGTTTAATGTGCAAGAAAGACAAATTGAGATTTTTTTTTTTTTTGAACACCAGAAATAGCAGCTAAAACGGGCTCAACGTATTCAAATAAATAAACCACACCCACATATTCTATTTTTAAATAAGTTTTCTCCACCGTCAGACTCTCAGACGAACATGTTTGAACGGATCCGGATGGGCGTGGTTACCTCGGTGACGGAGTTGATGTGGCAGTAGGCGAGCAGCTGCTTCTGCAGCGAGCAGAGCAGCTGGTGGAGGTGAGCCGGCTGGCTGCTGTCGGAGGACGACGTGCCCTGCTGCAGCTTGTCGCTGTTCTTCTCCAGCTCGCCGAACGCCTGATCCTGAAACACAAACACACAGGTGTGAACGGGAGGGAGGTTCCTCGAGGTAAAAAAAAAAATCTTAAAAAAAATGCAAAACATTTTACTGAAATTTCTCCAGTTTTTGTGACTAAGACTGAAAAAATTATTAATTAATGTGTCAGAATAAAATAAAAAATCCTCTTTTTTTATTTTCAGACCTGGAATCAACGTTGAACTACAAATTGAGACGAATTACAGAGGCAGGAAAATTACACGTTTCATTCATCCAAGAAATCACGATTTATCTTCTTTTTTCTAAATCGGATTTTTTTCCATCTCTGATTTTAATAGAAAACTGAAATGAGTCAGAAAAAAACAAACGCAGCGAGAGGCAGAGAATCAAAGAGCTCTGACTCAGACGCGGTCTAATCATCGCTTATTGTTCAGGCCGGCGCAATCACACACACGTCAGGACGTCTGTGTGTGTGTGTGTGTGTGTGTGTGTGTGTGTGTGTGTGTGTGTGTGTGTGTGTGTGTGTGTGTGTGTGTGTGTGTGTGTGTGTTGCAATCAAGAAAACAAGGCTTCTGCTGCCAGGAAACAAGACAGCAGGTGATGATGACAAAAGGATTAAATGTGACTCAAGCTCCGCCTCCAGCTCCGACTTCCTGTCGACGTCTGCCCTCAGTAGCGCCTGCCAGGTTTCGGCTCTATATTCAGATTTAATAAAGAGCTTTAAATACTCACGGTGTAGAAGCCCAGGTTCCTGAGCAGCGTCTTCATCAGGATCTCGGCCAGGTGGGTGTCGGGGTGGCCCCCCGCCGTGCCGTAGGCGGCATCGGGGGCCGCCGTGAAGGCCGGCCCGGACGAGAGCGCCTCAGGGCCATCGGCGGGGGAGCTGTAACCGAGCAACGAGGCCACATGGGTGTGGTCCTGGAGGCTGGTCAGGATGATGTCCAGCTGCATCCTCTGTGGCACACACACACACACACACACACACACACACACACACACACACACACACACACACACACACACACACACACACACACACACACACACACACACACACACATCAATATACAAAGACCAGACAAGGCAACAGTCCCAAATATGGATGGAGGAAGAGGAGGAAGAGGAGGCTACCTGTCCTTTGGAGAGACTCTCCCATCTGTCAGGGCCCTGAGGGAGCAGTGAGTGAAGGAGCTCCATCCTCTCCCTCAGAGGAGGCAGCAGCATGGTGGCTCCGACGGACAGAGTGTCAATCACAGCCTGGTGTAGAGAAACACACACACACACACACACACACACACACACACACACACACACACACACACACACACACACACACACACACACACACACACACACACACAGAGATATCGTCATTGCTTCACACGACGTAACAGCCGACAGATTTAGAACAAGACTAGTGAACAACAGAAGGACAGGAAGATGTTTTTCAAAATAAAAGTCTCTGATTAAGAACATCTGTCTGATGCTGTTTCTCCATCTGTCTCCAAAACTCATCTGTGACTGCGAGTCATCAGTAAAAATAAACTTTTGATCGTCTCGTGTTTTTAAATGTTTCTTACGTCCTCAAACTTCCTGATTATTTCCAGTTTTACATGAAAATACGAAATAAGACTGTCGTTGTAGAAATATCATCCTGTTCATCACACGTGTGTTCACCAGGATTCAATTCAAATTTCAAGTAAAAAAAAAACAGAAAAAAAACAGAATAATTTTGTCAATTTATAAAAACAATTTATCAAAAAAGTTGCAATTTTAATAATTGATTAATTATTTCAACCCCTTAAAATGTGAGAATCTGCTGGTTTTCTTCTTATAAACTTAATATAGTTTTGTTTTGGACCGTTCGGAAAAATGATCAGAAAACAATCAGCTGTTTACTCAACAATAAAATAAAACAACTTCCAGTACATCTGAATTTCAGAGTTTTAAAGTTTCAATCTCACCTCCTGAATCTCGTCCGGCACCGACGAGTCCATCAGTCTGAACAGCAGGTTCCTCAGCGGCCGGGCCTGACGGCCCAGGATGCTGGTGGCCACGCCCCCCGCCAGGGCCAGCGCCAGGTGATTGGACAGGAGCCGAAGGCACATCTTGAGGAAGTTATGATGCTCCCTGGAAAAGAAAAAACAATTTTTTTTAATTTTTTTTTTTAAATGAATAGCTCAGATTGTTTGAGATGATTTGAGGTCTTTCGGGAGGACGGAGAAACTCCACCGACCGTGAGGAGGGGAAGGGAAGAGGAGGCACGTCGCTGTTGATGCCGTCGCAGTAGCGCTCCAGGAAGGAGCGCAGGTGGGAGAAGGTGCTCTCCTCCAGGTCCACGCAGTACGGGCGGTGCCACGCCACTACCTGCCTGCAGGGGGCGGCGAGGAGGGAAGTTAACGGAGCGTCTGCGGGTTCAGAAGTACGACTGTACGGACGCAAAATGGCAGACCGACCTGTCTCTGGGCAGCGCCGTCCAGGCCAGGCTGTGGGACGTCCCGGCCGAGATCTGCTGGATGGCCACCCCGTCCAGGCCGACCACCTTCTTGGGTTTGGTGATGGGCCCGGTGGAGTTGCCCTGGCCGCACTGACCCATGGAGTTGTTCCCCCACGCGTACACCTCGTTGTCTGGTGGCAGGACGGAAGGAAGGAAGGAAGTCGTAAACAAACATCCGCCGTGACGCCTAACGCACGGGGCAGGATTCCTGTCAGGACGTTAAGTATTAGCCTGGACAAATTTGGTTTTCTGTATTTGCTCTCTGACGTCACGCTGCTTTGACAAACACAGAATCTCGCCGAGCTGCAAAAAAACAGCATTTTAAACTGTGAGTGAGGGAGGCGGAGGATTCGTGCTTTACAGTCTTGATATCACCGGATGATACCGTTCAGCTGCTGTTTACAGCATCTGAATCTCTTCTGTTGTTTACAAACAAACAAACGGAGGGATCGTTTTCGTTTACTGAATATTTGAAGAGCGTATTGTTACGTTTACGCTGACATATAAATCTATGACACGTATTTTTGTTGATTTTTACGTAATCAAAATTAACGATTCAATATTTTTCTGTATTTTTTTCGTATCGTCAAGAAAATCGCAAAAAAAAAAAAAAACAACAACTACCCAGAACGTAACCAGGAAGTGAAAGAGGATCCAGTAAGGAGACGTACCGTGAGACAGCGCCAGGCAGTGGCTGTCCCCGATGGAGATGTCCACCACCCGGGTGGTCGCCAGCTCCTCGATCAGTTTGGGTCGCAGCGCCGTGGCCTCGGAGGAGCCGCAGCCCAGGCAGGCGCCGCAGCCCCACGCGTACACCTGCCAGACAACCAGACATATTCATCTGGACCTTTAACAAAAAAAAAAAGGGGGAGGAGTTGGTTCCTTACCTGCCCCGTGGAGGTCAAGGCGAGAGACGACTGACTTCCTGCGCACACCTTCCTGATGAACATCCCCTGCAGGGCCTCCACCACTTTGGGCTTGTAGACGCGGTTGGTGTCGCCGTGACCCAGTTTTCCTGCAAAGACAAAAAAACAAAAGGGAGATTTTAGTGAAAACTATGTGCACAAAAAAAACTAAATGATGACTGAAAGATGAAGTGTGACGTTTCCGGACCGTTGTCGCCTCCTCCGAAGGACCAGACGGTGCGTCCGTCCTTGGACAGCGCGATGGTGTGAGAGCTGCCGCACGACACCTCGCCGACATTGCTGATGTCTTTGACCAGAGTGGGAATGTTTCGGCTGTTGCTGTCGCCGTGACCTTACGATCACACACACACACACACACGAGGCAGAAGAAGAAGCTGTTTAGACGTTTTAATTATACGTTCATCCACAATTTGGTGAAATCAGATCTGTTTCGGTTGCACTTAAAAATCCTAGCTAGCTCGACCAGGTTTGGTTTTAAACACACAACACGGAGCTAAAATGTTAAAAACACGAGACCACGGATATCTTTGTTCATCAGATTATCTTTGTTCATCAGATATCTTTGTTCATCAGATTATCTTTGTTCATCAGATATCTTTGTTCATCAGATATCTTTGTTCATCTGATATCTTTGTTCATCAGATATCTTTGTTCCAACCAGACTGAGCTGGCTGATCAGTTTAGTGTTTCTATGTTCTGTATTTATTCAGTTGGAGACTAGAAGTCCTCTCTGTTGCTAGGTGGTTGCTAAGGGTAACTGCATCACCGCTGTGCCAATAATCACGTTAAACGCATCTCCACGCATCTTTCCTCTGCACTCAAATTATCTGCAGCTAAAAGTGAATTTGGACAGAAAGTAAATATTCTCGGGGAAGGCGTGCTTAAACATTAAACATGTTCAAATAAAAGTTTATTCAATAAAGTATTTTAGTATTCAAATAACATTAAACATAAAATGTGTAGTTGTTAAGACGTAGAAAAAAAACATCAAAAACAAGTAAAAAAAACATCTTTCGAAACGTTCGCTCGGTGGCGACGCGCCTCACACTCGTGTGATCAGAGGACCGGGGGTTACCGTGGTAACCTAAAGTCACGTAACCTACCTAATCTTCCGAAGTCTCCTTCGCCCCACGTGTACAGCTCTCCGTCCTCGCTGACGGCGGCGCTGTGTCTGTAGCCGGCAGACACACACACAACCACCTGACACACACACACACACACACACACACACACAAGTATTATTATGTTTGTTAATGCACAAAACACAAAAAACGACATCCGTTGAGTTTTTCTTCTTCGGAAAACGAATGAATTTGACAGGTTTTTGTGGTGTGGAAATATTTAGCGTGTTTGAAGCGTGTAACACGCGTGTGGAAGCGGCTACCTTCCCCTGCAGCGGGCCCTGGATCAGTTTGGGGTATTTCTGCGTGGAGCTGTTGCCGTGGCCCAGCTTGCCGTAGTCTCCGTCGCCCCAGCTGAACACCTCGCCCTCCGTGGTGAAGGCCAGCGTGTGGCCGTCGGAGCCTTTGGACGACGACACCTTCTTGATGGCGCGGTGCGGCTCGAACGTCAGCTTCTTCAGCGTGGACTGGTTGTTGGAGTCGCCGAGGCCCAGCCGGCCGTAGCTGCCCTTCCCGCAGGCCCGGACCGAGCCGTCGGACGAGATCACGAAGGTGCAGTACTGACCGGCCTCGATCTGCCGAGAGACGGCGAATTAGAGATTTTATAGCATATTTAACACAAAAAAACCAACAACTCAAA
The DNA here is from genome assembly GCF_029030835.1 of Brachyistius frenatus. Classification (NCBI taxonomy): domain Eukaryota; kingdom Metazoa; phylum Chordata; class Actinopteri; family Embiotocidae; genus Brachyistius; species Brachyistius frenatus. Next base: position 805,294 of record NW_027210749.1, read on the forward strand.
TATTCGCCTTGTCAGGGATGTTTCCTTCTGACAACTTTATGTGTGAACATCCACCTCCCGGACTTCCTGTTTCTGTGATCTTTGCAGAAACACAGGAATCCCTAAACGCTTCGTTCCTTTCTCCTCTGACAGAAGAAGAAACTGCAGAGAGGAAAATAAGTGTTTGAGAGCGCCGGGCGATCGATAACGCGTCGAGCTCGGCTCTGCTTTAATGTGCAGTGAAATCTGGATTTAAAAGCTTTAACTCGGCGTCTCTGTGGAGCTTCACTAAAACTTAAAAGTGCGGCCGGTTTTTAAATCTTCTCGGTCTCTCACCGTCTGAGCGTCGGCGAAGCTGGCGGCCAGTTTGGGCTGCAGGATCTTCTCCTGCGTTCCCTCCACCAGCTGGTGGCTGCTGTTGCTGCCCCACACGTACACCTCGCAGGTCTCCGACACCACCGGCGCCTCGCCCGTCTGGATGCTGTCCGGGCTCACGCAGGTGCGCGAGTAGTCCGACGCCATCCGACACACCTGGAGGGGGCAGGGGGCAGGAGGGGAGGGGGAGGGGCACTTGTTTAAAGACCCGGAAACTCAAGAACAGCTGTTCGACACAGCCGGGAGGAAGTTTCACACTCATACATATGTTCACGAGCATTTATTTAGCTTCTACCAACAAGTCTGCACGTGAGGCGTTTATGGGACGTTTGTAAATTTGAGCTTTACATAACCTCAGTAAAACGCCGTTTAAACGTCTCACCTCTTCGAACAGACAGAGCGACGCCTCGTACAGCGAACACAGGCCGTCGGGGGTCCGGGTGGGTTCCCGCCACTGGCTGCGGTCAGCTGAGGAGCCCTGAGACCGTCAACACACACACACACACACACACACACACACACACACACACACACACACACACACACACACACACACCGATGTAGAAACAACACGGACATGTTCAGACCATAACATCTGCGCTGATTAAATATTTATTCCAGCACATTACAGAAGGAGGAGTGGATGTCTGTGCCTCACCAGCGAGCGTCTCATCTGCATGAGGATGTTCATGAAGCAGTCGTAGCCGATGAGCCCCTCCTGGTTCTGCAGCGCCGCGCTCTGCTCCATGGCGCTGACCACCGCCGACGCGGCCAGCGCCATCTCGATCCACTCCAGCAGGTAGCGCAGGGAGCCCCGCTGCGAGGCCAGGCCCAGCAGCAGCTCGGAGGCCAGCCGCCGGCCCAGGATGTCGGCCCCGGAGTTGGGCATGGTGACGCCCTTCAGGAAGGCGGTGACCTGGGCCAGGCAGTCCAGGCCCATCGGAGGGATCTTGCTCTCGTTGGCCAGCGAGAGCGGCGGCAGCGAGCTCACCACGTCGATTGCCGTGTGGATGACGTCGTTGCACAGGTTGATGCCGGCGCCCCCGGCGGGGCCCGGCGGGGGCGGCATCATCCAGCTCTGGCGCAGCAGAGCGAACAGCAGGCTGAGGCCCGTGCGCACGCCCATCTCGATGAGGGCGTCGGTGCTGGAGCGCGGCCGCTCGCTGACCGAGTGCAGGTCGGCCGAGCCCGAGTTGTTCTCCGGCGAGTGCTGCTGCTGCTTCACCTTCCCCTTGTCGTGGTACTTGTTGGAGAGCGCGTAGAAGATGCGCTGCAGCACCAGCACGCGCTTGCGCAGCGCGGCGGCGAACGGCGAGTCCGAGCAGACCATCTTGGCGAGCGCCAGCTGGCTGCCGAGCAGCGCGTCCAGGTAGTGCTCCTGCTCATCGCTGGACAGCGACTCGCGCTCGAAGTCCGGCAGCTGGGGGCCCTTCAGACACAGAACCTGCTGGGGCAGCAGCACCACCTCCTTGTTGGCCAGCAGCTTGGAGTAGAGCACCGACACGCCCTCCCGCGTGGCGATGGACTCGCTGTCCTCCGCGATCCACGAGCTGTTCAGGTGCTCCAGCCATTTCAGTTTCACCGGGGGGATCGTCAGAGCCATGGCATGTCACTCTGGAGCCATCAGTCCTGGGGACGGACAGCGAGACACGTTAGCCAAAGACTTCTGGTGTCCTTTAAAGGTCAGATCGGGTCAGATAACATAACGTACGGGGAAATGTAGTCGTCACAACAGCTAAAGAATACAAGTAGGAAAAAGATAAGTACAAGGAAAGAAAAAATTACAAATACGCATGCAACCGAAAAAGCAAAGAATAAATAAAACGTAAAATAAATGTAAATGTTTTTGTTTTTTTAAATCTGTCTTTGAAACACATTTTCCTTCAAATGTACACGTGAACAATCAAAGAAGATAAAAATCCAGGTAATTTGACGCGTTATACAGTTGAAACCAGAAGTTTACATACACTGTGCAAAAAGACACATAACACTTTTTTTCTCACTGTCTGAAGTTAAATCAGACTAAACCTCTCCTGTTTCAGGTCCGTTAGGATTACCAACATTATTTAACTTTTGCTAAATGTCACAATAATGAGAAAGAGAATATTTTAGAGAATTTTTCATTACTTTCTTCAAGGTGAAAAGTTTACATCCAGTTCCTTAGTATTTAGTAGCGTTGCCTTTGAACTGCATGACTTGGGTCAAACGTTCTGGGTATCCTTCCACAAGCTTCTTACAGTACTCTGCTGGAATTCTGGCCCATTCCTCCGGACAGAACTGGTGGAACTGAGTCAGGTTTGTTGGCCGCCTCGCTCGCACACGCCTTTTCAGATCTGACCACAAATTTTCGATGGGATTCAGGTCAGGGCTTTGTGATGGCCACTCCAAGACATTGACTTTGTTGTCCTCAAGCCACTTTTGAACTATTTTGGCAGTATGCTTCGGGTCATTGTCCATTTGGAAGACCCATTTGCGCCCAAGTTTTAGCTTCCTGGCTGATGTCCTGAGATGTTTCCTTAATATTTCCAGGTAATGTTCTTTCTTCATGATGCCGTCTATTTTATGAAGAGCTCCAGTTCCTGCTGCAGCAAAACAGCCCCACAACATGATGCTGCCACCTCCATGCTTCACAGTTGGGATGGTGTTTTCAGGTCTACAAGCTTCCCCCTTTTTCCTCCAAATGTAACGGTGGTCATTATGGCAAAACAGCTCCACTTTAGTTTCATCAGACCACAGGACATGTCTCCAGAAGTTAAGGTCTTTGTCTTGGTGTCTTTTTGCAAACTGTAATCTGGCTTTTCTATGTTTCTTTAGGAGTAATGGCTTCCTTCTTGCTGAGTAGCCTTTCAGCCCATGTCGGTGCAGGACTCGTTTTACTGTGGATAATGACACTTTCTTACCAGCTTCAGCCATCATCTTCACAAGGTCTTTAGCTTTTGTTCTGGGCTTGATTTGCACATGTCGGACCAAAACACGTTCATCTCTGGGACACAGAGCCCGTCTCCTTCCTGAGCGGTGTGATGGCTGGACATTCCCATGTTTATACTTGCGTATAATTGTTTGCACAGATGAACGTGGCACCTTCAAGCATCTGGAAATTGCACCCAAGGATGAACCAGACTTGTGGAGCTCCACGATTCTCTCCCTGATTTCTTGGCTGATTTCTTTTGACTTTCCCATGATTTCAAACAAGGAAGCAGAGTGTTTGAGGTGTGGCCTTAAAATACATCCCCAGATGTGCCTTCAATTAACTCACATGTTGTCAGTTAACCTATCACGAGCTTCAAAAGCCATGACATCATCATCTGGGCTTGCTCACGTTGTTTAAAGACGTAGTACTTTTGGTGTATGTAAACTTTTGACCTCAAAGAAAGTAATATAAAATTCTCTAAGAAATTATCTTTCTCATTATTGTGACATTTAGCGAACGTTAAATAATGTTGGTAATCCTAACGGACCTGAAACAGGAGAGGTTTAGTCTGATTTAACTTCAGACAGTGAGAAAAAAAGTGTTATGTGTCTTTTTGCACAGTGTATGTAAACTTCTGGTTTCAACTGTATATTAAAACAAATGTTTTTTTTAAACGGGATGGTTCGATATTCTGGTTTGTTTTTCTGATGTTTATCCGTTGACAGTTTAACTTTAAGCCTTTTTCTTTTTCGCTTATTTTTACAGTCACGTAACGCCCGCCGCTATCGTCGACTTTAGTTACGTCGGCCTGCGTCTACCTGCGTGTCTGTGAGGCTCCGCCCCCCCACCGCCATGAAACACAGCAAAAAAAACAGACAAATTACAGTGACAGAAAAAAAGCACGAGCGACTTAAATGAAACAGGAACCAAGTATATAATTAGCAGTTACTGGACGTAACTACAGTTCTATGAGTACGTTTGTGTTTTTTTATTTCAGGATAAAGATCATTTCTCCCAGATATCGTCACCTGGATTATTTACATCACATCAACATCTGCAGAGTTTCACCAACACAACTGGACTGAATGACTCTGATTTACTTCAGATTACAGCCACCTCGCGAGACTTTAATCGTGGTTACGAGCTCGTTCCTTGAAAAGAAGACGCCGTGTTAACAAACCGTCTCTGGACGCATGCACGTATCCACTGATTAAAACGTTCATTTATTCCACGCCGGCGCGATTCTGGAAAAGTGCCGAGTCGTGGTTCGTTACCGGGCAGAAAACACGACAGCGCCGGAGGCTGAAAATTATCGGCCCGCAGGAATGCGAGAGACTGACATCGCCGTGGAAACACAGACACGAGTAAAGACCTGCTTTCACTTATTAATGACGGAGAGATATTTATGGATTTATGTATATTGAAAGCGCTGCTTCAGGAAT
>NW_027210749.1:815000-835000 GCF_029030835.1 Brachyistius frenatus
CTTGAGGGACACCAGCAGTGAGAGGACAAGGTTCAGACACAGATCCTCTCCAAGTTCCCCGGTAGGTGAGGTCGTTGAGAGGAGGAGGAGAACAGGGAGAGAGCAGAGCCTGAGACACCGAGGTCCTGAAGGAGGAAAGAAGGATCTGGTGGTTCACTGTGTCCAATGCAGCAGAAGGTCTAGAAGGATCAGGACAGAGGACAGAGAGGAGGGAAAGAGGAGGGAAAGAGGAGGGGGAGAGGAGGGAGAGGAGGGAGAGAGGAGGGGGAGGGGGAGAGAGAGGAGGGGGAGGGGAGGGGGAGAGGAGGGAAAGAGGAGGGGAGAGGAGGGAGAGAGGAGGGGAGAGAGGAGGGGGAGAGGAGAGAGAGAGAGGAGGGGGAGAGGAGAGAGAGAGGAGAGGGAGAGGAGTGTGAAGCTGCTCAGAGACAGCAACCTCTGTTTATATTTAATTTTTCATGAATATTATTAACCAAGTTTTTTGTGATGTCATGTTACAATGCTACAAAAACAATTATTCATGTAATTTTATTCTATTTTATATACAATACCTCTACTTTTATAAATTTGTATTATTATTAACCAAGTTTTCAGTGACGATATGTTAAAATGCTGCAAAAAAGAACATTCTATTATTACTTTATTCATTATTATTATTATTACTCTATTATCTGATTTTATAAAATTGTATTTATATATACTTACATTACATTTACATTTTATTCTGTCATTTTTAGTGTCTTTCTAATCCATGCTGCTGTAGCGAAGAAGAAAAAAAATCCCCCTTCGGCATCAATAAAGTATCTAAAATAAAAAATGTTGAAAACACAACTAAACCAGAATATCTTTCAACAACAGAGACAAAAGTTATGTAGAAATATTTTTTCTGGCTTTAATATTTGCTTAAGCATAATTTTATTAAAATGTTCTCATTTTTCAAAATTCAAGTATTAGTCGGGTTAGATCAAACTCGTATTCCTTCATCCAGGATTTTCTTTCATCTGAAACCAAGTTTTCAGTGACGTTATGTTACAATGCTGCAAAAAAGTATTCTATCATGACTTCACTTATTATTATTATTACTCTATTATCTAATTTTATTCTATTTTTTCAATCTCACCACCTTTTTGAAAATGTCCCCCTTTATTTTCTTTTTAATTCTTAACGATAAAATGTTTTTTCTCGTATTTTTATGCATTCATTTGTATGCATTTACTTGGCTTGGAGTTCTGTTATTATTATTATTATTATTATGTCATTATACTGATAAGGATTTCCTCCGTGGTGACTTGATGTTGTGGTAAACAGTTCCTGAAGAGGGTTTTTTCTGGTTATCTCTTCAGTGCAGACACACAGTCTCACTTCACATCTTATATCTCTGGAACACTTTACGTTTACTGTGGGGTTTTGTTGGTATTTTTTAGTGTATTTTATGTGTTGATAAAAGAGAGCTGACACAGAAATGACACGCAAACACACCGTTTCCTATCGGTTGCACGTTGCAGCGTCTGGTTTTAATGTGAAATGCTTCTATGGAAACATAAAGTTGACATAAATACGACAGTGTCTTTAAAACCACCTGCAGGTTTGATGTTTGTTGTTTTTTGAAGTGCACTTCACGTTAATTCTTTTTTTTTTTTTCTTTTACAAAGAAAAAGACTAAAAGCTCTGCAGCGTTTCTGTTCTTTGGACTCTCAGGTTTGTTGTTGTTGGAGGAGGACTTAGAAGATTTGTGAGTCTCTACTTTATAGACAAAATATGAAAAAAAGCAACAACAACATGACACTTTTCTAAAAGTGAAACCGAAAGGCTCTCGTCGCGTCGTCTCTCGTTAACGTGACGCCGGTACGTGAACGTTTAGTGATTTCAACCGCGGACCTGAAAATGGAGCAGAGAAACATCGGGATCGAAGTTTTAGGGCAACAGAAAGAAGTCCAATCTGATGAGTAACGGGGCAAGAAACTCCTGGGTGTGATGTCGTGTTGGAGGACCCTGTTGCCATGGCGCCACAGTTCACAAACAGATCATTTTGCAAAAAGAAAAACAGCTAAACTCAAGTTAACAAATAGCTAACAACCTGCTAACATAGTTAACAATATCGCTAAAAACCTACCTGCGAAAAAAAACAGCTAACAAAGTTAACAAACAGCTAATTTTGATAAAAAAAAAAAAGAGAAACTCAAGTTAACGAACAGCTAACATCGCTTACAACATCCTAACAATGTTAACAATTTCACTAAAAACCTGTGAAAAAAAAGAGCTGACAAAGCTAACAAACAACTAAACTAACCGCTAAATTTGCTAAAGACACTTAAACTCAAGTTAAAAACAGCTAACATCGCCAACGACCCGCTAACAAAACTAACAAACAGCAAATTTAGCGAAAAACCGTCGACCATTTCCAGAGTTTGACCCCAAAAATGGAACGTTTCTCTGCTCCAGTTTCAGGTTTTACGATGAAATGACAAACGTTCCCGTAGCAGCGGTCCCGTTGGCGTTGACGAAGAGACGTCACTTTAAATACGTCCTCGTGACGTTCAACGGTCGACACTCTGAAACTATCCGCGTCAAACGTCTCTTCACGGTTGTCCTTTTCGTCTGCGGCCTCGAGGACGTTTCGGTGTTCTTCTGTCCTGACGTTCACCTCTGCTGTCCGGTCTCCGTGAAGTCCAGGTTGACGCCGGACAGCAGCTCTCCGCCACAGGATCGGTTCAGCAGCTCCTTCAGGGCCTCGTTCAAGTCGTTGTTGAAGACGGTGGCGAAGCTGCAGTTGGGGAACCCCCTCCTCCACCTCCCCCTCCGCCTCCCCCTCCGCCTCCTCCGTCCGCGGGGAACGACATCATCGCCTCCTGCACCCACTTCAGCTCGTCGCTGAGCTCCAGCCGCAGGGCGTCGAAGCGACCCTGGCGCTCCCGGTATCGGTCGCCGACGGCGACGAGGCCGCGGCCGAACGCCCGCACGTCGTCCTGCAGGCTCCTCTTCAGCGCCTCCACCTTGCGGAACTCGTAGCGGATCTGCGAGAGCTCGTGGCGCACGGCCTCGCTCTCCTCCTTGTACCACGCCTCCTTCTCGTTGTAGGCGGACGCCATGGCGTCGACGTCCTCCTGCAGGCCGTCGTGCGCCGCCGCCAGGCCGGCGAAGGAGCTCTCCATCCGGTCGATGTCCTCCACCACCTGGGCGAAGCGCTCGAAGTTCACGTAGGTGTTGTTGGGCGGCATGCTGGAGTGCGACTTGATGGTGTACTCCCGCAGGCGCTTCGTCTTCAGCTGACGGCGCTCGCGCTTCTTCGGCTCGCGCGTTTTATTCTCCTCCTTGTGCTCGTTGGACTTGAAAGATTCGGAAAAAGAAAGAAAAGGAGAGTCAGCGACCGTTAAATGGAGCCGTGAGACCTGAAGGTTTTCTTTGGTTTTAGACGTTGATCTATGAAGGTTTCAGTCTCGTTTCCTTTCACACCGAAACTTCAGAAAAAGGTTTTTATAACTTTGTCCTGATTCACACCTCACGACCGTTTGTGTTTTTGTGGAAGTCTGCGGAGACTTCTTGGACTTTACCTTGATCCAGGGGTGGTTGAGAGCGTCCTGAATGGTTAATCTTTTCCTACGAGACAGAAACAGATGAGTCAGCGCTACAGAATTAAAACCGGAGTTCCCGATGACGGAGCTCTCACTTCTTGTCCTTCTCCAGCAGCTGGCTGATGAACTTCTTGGCCGGCTCGCTGGTGTGGCAGAAGAACTCCTCGTCGAACTCGTAGTTGATGGCCGTGATGTTGCCCAGCGTGTCCTGCTTGGTCTCCCCCAGGAAAGGAGAGGCTCCGCTCAGCCTGGACGGAAACGTAAAGACGGGAGTTCATTAAGGAGTTTTTTTTAACGTGTTTTTTTTTTTTTTTTTATCGTAACGTTCGGGACGTCTGCGTTCACTTGCAGGATGTATGTGATGACGCCGACGCTCCACATGTCGGCCTCCAAACCCAGCGGCTCGTAGTTCACGATCTCCGGAGCTGAAAAAGGGAAAACAGAAGTGTGAAATCTTCACTCTGACTCACCTGACGGCAGGTAAAAGGAGCCGAGGGCCCCCGAGACCTGCAGGGGCCCCCGAGACCTGCAGGGGCCCCCGAGACCTGCAGGGGCCCCCGAGACCTGCAGGGGCCCTGAGACCGAAGCTCCAGATTCATTAAATATAACTTCTGCCTGCATAATTTTATTAATTAATGTTAAATCTGATCCACTGAAGCAAAATATCAACGCAGACAGCTCCTCCATGTTGTGATCCTACTTTTCTGTTTTTAGTCTCGTTTCACTTTTTTATAATTAATTTTTTTTATTAGTTTTTTATCTTTAAGAGTATTTTTTATTTTATGGATCACGTGTTTTTTTTTAAATTTTTTTTATTATTTTAGGGTACCTTTTTTAATTTATTAAGTATTTTTAGTTTTATTAAATATTAGAGTAACGTTTATCTAATTTATTAATGTATTTTTTATTTGAATTTAATTAAAAATTTTCTTTAAGAGTAGCCTACCTTTTTTTTTTCATTATGTATTTTTGTTTTTTATTCAATTTTATTTAAAAAAAAACAAACCAACGTTTTCTTTATTATTCATTTAATTTGTGTGTTATTTTTATATTTCTCTTTAATATTAATTTTACTCTCTTTTTTGATTTTTTGTTTGTTTGTTTATGATTTCTTTTATTTGGTTTTATTTAAAATTACATTGTGGTTTCCCTTTTTTCTTTTTCTTACTATTTTATTTCTTTTCACTATTCCAGAGTTTTGAATTGTAACTATTGAATACCGTTTTTTTCTGGGCTGTTTGACCTGAGGAACATTAAACATGGTGAAACTGAGGGATCCTTATTGTTTCTGGTAACCAGTGTAAAGACGTTCAAATTAAAATCGATGTTTCCTCCCTGCACGGAAACAAACGAACTCGTCTCACCTACGAACTCCGGCGTCCCGAAGATGTTCTTGAACTCCACGCCGGCTTCGATCTTGTGGGCGAGTCCGAAGTCGATGAGCTTGATTCTCGGCAGCGGGACGTTCTTGTCCAGCAGCATGATGTTCTCCGGCTGCAGAAGACAGACGGACGTTTAACCAGTGAAAAAAAACACAAATGAGACTTCACACAGTTTCTATTCATGTTGTTCAAAGCTGCTTAGAAGCACAGAAACCATAAACTGGGTTTGTCAAATAATGCTGAATCATTGGTCACCGCTTCATGACCCAAAATCACCGCGTCACATAGCGACTGGTCGACGTCTCTACGGTTCAGAAATGTGACGAGCAGTGTGTGTGTGTGTGTGTGTGTGTGTGTGTGTGTGTGTGTGTGTGTGTGTGATGTCATCGTCTCCAACCTTCAGGTCGAAGTGGGCGATCTTCCGGGCGTGCAGGTAGTTCACGCCCTCCAGGATCTGCTTGATGAACTGAGTCGCCTCCTCCTCGCTCAGAGACTCCTTCTGGGCCAGGAAGTCAAAGAGCTCACCGCCAGAGACCCTGAAACACACACACACACACACACACACACACACACACACACACACACACACACACACACACACACACACACACACACACACACACACACACACACACACACACACACACACACACACACACACACACTTTAACAGTTACCCCTCTTTTCACTTCTTATTAAAAGGTTAAAAACAAACTCTAATAATTTGACATGAAAATAAAACTGCAGCTCCCTAACTTTTATCCGCTACATCCAGTCTGACCTCTGACCTCTGACCTCATCAACAACACAAAGTGGTGCAGAATGACAATAAAGAGACACTAAAGTGAAAAGAACATAACAAACGCACAAAATGGTCATTGTTTGGTCATTTTTGTCTCTGTGAGTTTGAGAGTTTAATAACGAGCATCAGTAAAGCGTTGATGGCGAACTCACAGCTCCAGGACGAGCACCACGTCGGTGCGGTTCTCGTAGACGTCGTGCAGCGTGACGATGTTGGCGTGGCGGATCTGCCGCAGGATGTCGACCTCCCGCTCGATCTCCTCCCGCCGCACGCCGCGGCTGCTCGCCATGCTACGACGCTTCTTGATGAACTTGGCGGCGAACTCTCGGCCGCTGCTCTTCTCCCGGCACTGCTTCACGATGGCGAACTGCCCGCTGACACAACAAAAAGTCAGAGTTGTGAAAAATCGGTGTCAAAAAAGAAATTACAATAATAGCCATAATTAAGTGACCATATTTGGACGAGCTGGGGGAGGAGCCAGCGGTGGATCTGACTCGATCTGATTGGAAACCTGATGATACTACGTCCCGCCCACCGATAGCTGTAACCTGACTGCACCACAGGCCTGTCAATCAAACAGACACGCCCCCAAAAACAGGTCTTCTTGAATCTTCTTTTCTAATGAATGAGGGATTATTTTCAGATGGACCTCCAGAAAACTAAGAAGAAGGAGTGACTTTAGCTAACAACACCGAGATAACTGATGGACACATTTTATTCACTTTGGATTTGATGAGAGAAGTTGAATGGGAGTCTATGGAGCCGGAGGCTTTTTGGAGCCGACCTCTAGTGGCACTCGCTGGTATTGCAGCTGAAGACACTTCTGGATCAGAACCATTTTACAGACCTGAAGCTACGAACTCTTTTATATCCAGTCTGAGGTTCAGACATATAGTCACGCAGTATCCACAAGTTGTGTCCTTATTTTATTTAGTTTTTTGCTGCTCACTGAATCACCTCACAGCAACATGTATGGCCGCCATCTGATTCCAGTTCGTCACTCACATTTTTCCCGCCTCTATTTATAGCGTCGCACATATTCTGCTGCAGAGATAAAAGTCTGGCACTCACAAGACACCAGACGACCAAACACATCGTGTAAAAAAAGCATCATTTAAAATTCAAATGGGGCCGTTTGACTCCGCAGCTGCATCTGGTTTTTTTTCCTTTTTCTGAAAGGTTTGTAAGCCAACACTTCACTTCCTGGTCTGAGAACAGATCTGCTAAAGATAGAAGAGGCCTTTAAAAAGCAGCTTGACGTGCCTGAACAGTTGCCTCCGACCCGACAAACACACGGCAGCAATTCTGCAGCCAAACACAAACACACACGCAGCTTTTTGTTTGTTTCTTTATAGAAACATTAGAAAATTATTCACGTCATCGAGTCGTAGAGGAAGTTGTGAGAATAAAAAGACTTTTCACAGGTGCAGAGAGGATTTGTTGGATGCAGTTAATGATTCAGTGTCATTTTCATGTTGTTGCACTGTACAGTGACCGATGTGCTTTTTCAAATAATTCACTCTAAATAATCCGCTATCATGAATTTTATAAGAAATTCGACTGAAGAAAATACAAATAATTCTCACATATTCGACACCAGCAGCAAAACCAAGAGTCTCTTTTCTGTTCCTGCACATTTCTTTAAATATTCTTCACAAGGTTTTTCTGTAAATGTCTGTAAATAAACAAAGCAGGAGTTAAAATACCAAATAAATTCACACAAGTGAGTTTCCCATGATTAGTGGGGTGATTCAGGATGCTAAAATGTTGGTTATTTACACTTGTATCCCCTTTTATTTCCTTTATTTTTCACTACCTTTATCACAAATTTGTTAGAAATGTGCAGAACAACAGATTTCCATCTTGAAAAAGGATCCGGTGTCGAAATCTAGTTTAAAGATTTGAAGTACTTTATTTTATTTTGTTGTAATGTGGTGTTTTATTTCATTTCTTTAATCAATTTAGAGTAAATAAAACAAGGCGAGGTCATGTTATTCTATCAGAGAAGTAAGACTGCAACCCGTTTATTGTTTAGTGTATGAAATGTCAGAAAATAGTGAAATATGTTCATTATTATTCCCTTAAATCCAAGTTAACTTCACTTCAACTTGACCAACAGTCAAAATCCCACACATTTTTGGAGTTTACAACCTGAAACATTTAAGAGTTATTGTAAGAGTTTGTGCTTAAAAAGGACTTAATCAGTTATTTAAAAAAATGGTTTCCATTGACACATGAACTGAAAAACTAATTAATTTCAGCTCTGTAGTGCTGGTTGATCTTTATTGGAGGTCAATTGGCATCCAGCAACAAATGGAGAAGTTAATCCTCTTATGTTCCTTTATATGTTTTGCATTTCTTGTATGAAAGGTGCTGCAGAAATAGTTTATTGCTGTTATTATAATCCTGTTTGCATCAACTGCCCTTGTTTGAATTCTGATTTAAATAAAACTTTAGATAAATGCATGTCTGTACCTTCCCAGCTCTTCACCGATTTCATAGAAATCCTCCACTTTCTGCTGCTTGAATAAATCCATCTTCACTTTTCTGTTCACGGTCAGAATAGTTCTTCAGTTTTATCTGTTAACCTGAAATTCAATTTTTTTAAAAAAAAAAAAAAAAAAAGACAGTTATTTCACAGCCCGAAAAAAGTTTCCACAGTTGTTTACATCATACAATGTTAAATTAAGAGTCATGGACAGTGTTAATAATTGAAAGTGAATTTATGTTTTTTTGAAAATGTAATTGCAGTTGCAAACTGTTTTGTGCTGTAAATATTAACCAACGTGACAAACTTTGAGAGTCTCGTTAATGCTGGACACCAGAGTGTTTAGAAAGTCTCACCGTTTTGATCATTAATCCACGTTTCGGTCGTGAACACCGTGTCCTCCTGTGTCCCCGTGTCCGTCCCCGGTGCTGCGTTCAATACACCACGAGGACTTCCTAATGTCCAAACACATCCCGCCCCTCAGCCCCATTCAGAACTCCATTCAGAAAACGACGAATTTAAGGTTGTTGCTGCTTTTCAGCACACGTGAAGTTTGTTGATTTTTGGAAATCGTGATCACTGCAGTTTTCCCTATGAGGTCTGAGGTTTAATGAGATCAGCCGCAGAACAGTTAATTTGAATATTACTTTTTCCATTTTGTTAATTTAACGTGATAAAAAGTGAGAAATCTTAATTTAAAGATGGTTTTAGACGCGTTTATTTGACGCCGAATTGATAACGTCCCCGTAAAGACTCAGTTAATTCTCTCAAAAGCTTTGAATCAGACTCGGATATCAAGAAAACTTTAATTTGCCATGGTACAAATGAGTGTTTGGCTTCAAAACGTCTCGCAGCGCGCGCTCTCGTCTTGGTCGGACCATCTGGTCAGCTCGCGCTTTTAACTATGACACCTGTTGCCTCGCGTGCAGCTGCCTGCTGCAGTGAATGGAAATAAACCGTTTTTAATTTTATATTCTATAATTGATTTTGTGGAGCTAAAGGAGAATTTATTATTTGTCTTTTGCTAAATCCTGTCAGTGCTCGCTGCAGAGATTTGGATCGATGTTTAAAGAGTTATTGGGACATCCTAATAATAAAGAATTACGTTTTTAATGACGTTTTTCAGCATCATTCTGAAACAGGATGTTTGAGAGTTATGACACTTTTATTTTATTTTACCAATACATCAAAAAGCATTTACTACACTGGATCAGCCAATTTGCTATATTACAAAAAAATCAATGTGTCAAATACTTAAACAATGTATTTTATTTGGTTTTATGAATAATTACCAGGTTTTCATCTAAAACATTGAAATTTTCTGGTATAGTTTCAAACGTGGCTAATTTTTTTAGAACGTTAGAAGGTATGCGGAACCACTCCAGCTTGTTTCTAATTGGACATATTCAACGTACGTATTCAACGTTACATAAATGAAAGAAAGGGGTCTGATAGAGACTTTGCTTTACGTGTGATTCGAAGGACATTAAATCTCAATGTCATTTCGAGTGACTATGCGGTTGCATAAAGACATTTTGGAGGCGTTTAACTCCAAATACAATAACTTCAGTTTTGTCTGCATTTAGAAAAATTACCGGTCATCCATGCAGACCTTTATATCTTTTAGTTATTCTTGAAGTTTCTCTGACCGATCGGTGTCATCTGCATAACGACGGACGTTCATGCAGTGGTTCCTCATAATAATCAACTAAAGGAAGCATGTATACGGTGAAATGCGTATCGGGCCGAGCATCGAACCTTGTGGGACTCCATAACTGACCTTTGTGAGCACGGAAGAGTCATGATTGACATGAGAAAAATTGAAATCGAAGGGATATGATTTGAATTAAATTTCTTTAATCAGTCTCTGTAATAAATGTAGGCGACTATTTGTTTACGCCCTGGTTTTACATTCATTTTAATTATCTGTCCTAATGCCGCTGTCTTTTTAAATGATTATTTATTGATTTCTTGCTCATACCTGACCTGCAAACACATTGTTATGTTAGACTGTCTGACTCTGATAGTAGCACTTAGGATGGGTTTGTTTGAAAAAAAAAACACGTTATTCTAAATTTGCTTATGAAATTCTTCATTCAAATAAAAGGTTTAGAATAAACAGAACTGTCAAACTGAGGTGTGCAAACAAATATGATAAAATATTTTACATGTTATGTTGACGCTCAATCTGGGATTAGAAATGCAAGATAGTGAAGTGAGTGGGAGGTCGATGAGTCAGCCGGTAGATGAACTGGATAAACTGGAACAATACCACTATTCAGATGAGGGAGGACGGCCGGCGGGAATAGTCAAATCAGGTACCTCTCTCCTTCTTCCTGTGGAGAGTTGAACGTTCGTCCTCGCCCGGCCGTGCCTCCACTCCTCTCGACAGTTGGAGGGAAGGATGGAGAAGAAGCCGGCCGCCGAGCCGCCGCCGGAAGGAGGCCTGAAGGAGCTGGTGCTGAGGTGGTTCACGGACACCCAGGCGTCGCTCATCCTGCACAACGGCAACTTCCCCGGCTGGTTTCAGGGCCTCGCTGCAAGAAAGTAAGCGACACTGAGAAGAGCTGGAAACTGTGAGGGTGTGGGGGGGTTAACGTTCGTTAGCAAGGACATGCACTGACAGAATATAATTTCCAGTTCATAGTAGTCGAGTCTTCTTCTACTTCTTGCTTCTACCACGTAGTCATTGGTTACTTTGCAGATTAAGAATTTGCATCAAACTTTGAATGAGGTCAAAGTTAAATAAGCTTCATCTTTGATCTACTGTACCAGTCAAATGCTGTTTAAACATCACATCATCGGTAGTGAACTCAGAGGCCATTTTTCTTCTGATACGGTAAAGTTTGCTAAAACATACTTACACACTTTTGCTTAATTGACATTTTCAACAACAGATTTTTACCTTCAGTATATTTC
Organism: Brachyistius frenatus; assembly: GCF_029030835.1. Lineage (NCBI taxonomy): Eukaryota > Metazoa > Chordata > Actinopteri > Embiotocidae > Brachyistius > Brachyistius frenatus. The sequence goes on from NW_027210749.1 coordinate 826,161, forward strand.
TATTGTGCATCAAAGAATCTGAACATTTCCTCCACCAGTGAGGTCATGTATCTTTGCAGTCTTTTTTTTTTAGACAATATTTGTTATCAATGAGAATAAACCAATAAGAAATAGATTGTAAAAAAACCCTCCAAAAAAACAGGAAAGATACAAACGATGAAAAAAAGTTTGAAATGTGTATGCTGCACTCATGACCTCAGATAATTTTTTAAATCCTAGCTACATCCGGGTTACCCGGACATCTCAAAAATATGTATGAAAGATCAAATTTGATGTGCAGTGACATAACATTTGCAAAACAGTGACCCCTGCGGTCAAAAATGAGAATTACAGAATTTCTACACGTTCAAATGGAAAGAAGTGATTCGATCTGATCGGAAACCTGACGATACTACGTCCCACCCACCGATAGCTGTAACCTGACTGCAAAGCAGGCCTGTCAATCAAACAGACACGACCAACCCCCCCATTTAAAAAAAAAAATTTTTAAAGCTTATTTTCTAATGAATGAGAAAACTAGTAAGAAGGTGTGACTTTAGCTAACAACACCGAGATAACTGATGGACACATTTTATTCACTTTGGATTTGATGAGAGAAGTTGAATGGGAGTCTATGGAGCCGGAGGCTTTTTGGAGCCGACCTCTAGTGGCACTCGCTGGTATTGCAGCTGAAGACACTTCTGCACTTTTAAGAGCCGGAAGCTACGAACACTTTTATAATCGGTAATAGTACTTTATTTTACTTGTGTGATGTCAAAAACGATACCGCAGAGTAACAGTAACAAAAGAGTCAGCAAAAGTGTACCGCTAAGTTTACGGTTTCACGAATTTGCTGTCATTAGCCACCACGAGCTAACGGTCACACCAGACTAAATAAAGCAGCAGATCTTTGTTCACTCTGAGTGATGCGTGAGGAAATGAAACCATGATATGGCAGTGGTATTTTTAAATCTAATTTGCCTGCAGGTCCATTTCACTGTTTTTTGTTTTTGCTCTCTGCTGCAGGGACGCTGAGGATCTCCTGAGAGACAAACCTCTGGGCTGCTTCCTCATCCGACTCAGTGACAAAGCCATCGGCTACATCCTGTCCTACAAGTGAGGCCTGATCGTCTGTCCAACGTTATCCGATCGTTTCTGTCCTGCCTTTCTGATTCCTCTTCACTGCCTCACCCAAAAAAAGGGGCCTCGACCGGTGCCGCCATTTCGTCATTACCCAGAATCGCGACGGGCAGTTCGTCGTATCGGGAGACTGTCAGGCATACAGCAGCCTCGCCGAGCTGATAGAGCACTACAAGGTCAGCCCCATCCAGCCCTTCGGAGAGCACCTGACCTCCAGCTGTTATGAGGTGAGACTTCCTGTTAAAAGAGAGTTTTTCCTTCTGTTGGAGGTTTCTTCTGTTAAAAGAGAGTTTTTCCTTCTGTTGGAGGTTTCTTCTGTTAAAAGAGAGTTTTTCCTTCGGTTGGAGGTTTCTTCTGTTAAAAGAGAGTTTTTCCTTCGGTTGGAGGTTTCTTCCTGTTAAAAGAGAGTTTTTCCTTCTGTTGGAGGTTTCTTCTGTTAAAAGAGAGTTTTTCCTTCTGTTGGAGGTTTCTTCTGTTAAAAGAGAGCTTTTCCTTCTGTTGGAGGTTTCTTCTGTTAAAAGAGAGTTTTTCCTTCTGTTGGAGGTTTGGTTAAAAGAGAGTTTTTCCTTCTGTTGGAGGTTTCTTCCTGTTAAAAGAGAATTTTTCCTTCTGTTGGAGGTTTCTTCTGCTAAAAGAGAGTTTTTCCTTCTGTTGGAGGTTTCTTCTGTTAAAAGAGAGTTTTTCCTTCGGTTGGAGGTTTCTTCCTGTTAAAAGAGAGTTTTTTTTCTTCCTTCTGTTGGAGGTTTCTTCCTGTTATGAAGGAGTTTTCATTTCCACTTTTGAAGATTTATCTTCATGTTAAAAATATATTTCTCCTTTCCATTGTTGGAGGTCTTTCTTCTTTTAAAGGGGAGTTTTTTTTCATCCCAGCTATTGCTAATGTGTGAATTGTTGGGTTCCTTCATACAATATTGTAAAGTTATGGCCTGAAATAACTTGTGTTGTGACTTGGTGCTACATAAATGAATAAAATTGATTTCTTCTCAGTAAAGTTTTTCTCCGGTGAACAAAGAGTGGCTTGTTTTCTGTCAGTTTCCACAAACGACTGCAGAGCTGCTCATCTGTTCTAAATCTGAACAGCTGTAATTGCTTCAGCGCCGGTTTCATTTGCCTGCATCATTTCCATGTCTCACTTTATTTACCCTTCGAAGCCAGACGGGCTTATCGCCATAAAATCAGACAATGGCACCGCTATCTTTCAGGTGGACGCCGGCGAGCTGTACGATGTGGTGAGTTACGACACCAAAGGGAAGTGTGGGGTTAGTGTCATGGCTCTGCGCGATCTGTGGGACCAGAAAAACCATCGCCACGGCAACGCCGGCGACAATCAGAGGATTCAGCCACCTGCGCTGCCACTGAAAACCAAATCCAGGAAGCTGACGGGAACCGTGTCTCTTTCACAGGTGAGATGGAAACTGGAGCCGAATATGGAAATCTAAAAAGCAAAACGGCCTCGAAACTCACAACACACTTTTGATAAGAAACATTTAAGTTTGATTGCGTGCTGATGATTTCATGTCGTGGCTTTGCTGATAGACCCGGTGGTGAGCTTCGTCATTGTTGTTTCCGTTGTCTTGTCTTTAAAGGGTGTTCCTCCGGTACCGAAGCGAGGCCTTCCTCTGGGCTTCTCCCTCAGTGGATTGTTGCCCGACACGACTTTGCGTCCGAGTGAAACGCAGACGGACTCCGACAGAGCGGAGAAACTCCCAGGAAACACCAACACGACGCCGACGTCCGATGGAGACGCGTTTCACTCCACCGATGCAAACTATCACGGAGATCTCGGTCCGCCGGGCGTCGTGTACGCTGAGCGGCGCAGATCTCTACCGCAGCTGGATAACAACAGCACGGAGCAGGAGGAGGAGGAGGAGGAGGAGGAAGAGGAGTACTCCAACCAGCTCAGCAGCCCGACCTTCACGCCATCCGCTCCTCTTCCGAAGGTCACCTGCCAGACGTACTCCCTCCACGCCCCGCGCGAAGGCTCGAGGCCGAGCAGCTCCGGGTCGGAGCGGCAGAGCGAAGATCTGGAGGTGTCGCGGGCGAACCCGCTGTACCAGACCTCCGAGAGGTCCGGGGGGGGTTCGGCCCGGCAGGCCGACGGCACGTACGCCGAGGTTCCCCAGAGGCCCGACGACACCTACGAGCAGATCCCCGGCGAGGCCGCCGCTGCTCAAGGCAACATGTACGAGTCTCTGGAGGACATGAAGATTAAGAAGTCCAAATCCACGTGGGGTAAAAATGTGAGTCCAAAATAATAACCAGTGTTGCAAATACTACTGAAAACCTTAAAAAAAAATTTTTTTATTTAACGTCTCTTTTCTGATTTTATTTTTGTTTGCAGAATATGATATGGAAGAAATTCCTTCCTGATTACAAGAAGAAATAAAGGTGACATCACTTGCGGAGATCCTCAAGGCATCGTTCTGGTTCTCCTCTTTTTTCTTACTTTGTATTAACGACATTGTTTTTTTCCCCTTATATGCAGACGACTCCACTACTAAATAAAGAAATGATGTAAAAAAGAAACGTTCAATTAAATGAGGATCCTTCATTTTCACATCAGGCATTTTATATACTGTGTCTGTAAATAAACAAATAACATACATCAGCCTTTATGTTGTGTTAAAATATTACTATTAGAGTCCAAACAATATTTTTTTAATACTTTGGTAACATTACTTCCTCAATGCCAGGAGTCTTTTTTTTTTATTATTGAATTGAACTGAATTAAAATGAAGGTTTTTTATTTTGTACACAAGTCATTGAGCTGAAACAGGAAACGGACCTAAAAAATAGACTTAACTTAAACTTAAACAAGCTTTTAAGGCTCGGAAAGGTCTCTAACTTTGGACATCAAGCTTCAAAAAGGTGTCAACATTTTTCCAAATCCTCTGAGAGGAGCTGCCATCACTTTAAATGTGGTACCAGAACAACATATTCAGCTTGTTGCAACAGCGAAATGAATAAAATCCTGATTCCAGTTGTCCTTACTTATTATTGAAACGTATTACTTTTAGTTATTACTTATCTATTACTTAGTAATGTCAAGAAAACGCAAGTCGGCACAAAGAAAACCAAATCACTCGGTTGTTGTCACACCTCCGTCTGACCGCTAGATGTCTCCGTTCTTCGAGGGGCGCTTCTTTGGGTTTTTCACCTCCGAGAGGAGAAGAAGAAGAAACTGAGGAAGTTCGGCTTCCAAACAGATTCCCCGTTGGAGGAGTAAAACCAGCAGATCTGCCGTCTTTTGTACTTCAAACTGACTCAACTCGGACTAACCATTTCCTAACGGGACGATGGGCACTAGAGATGACGAGTACGATTATTTGTTCAAAGGTAAAAAAAACGGGGGTGCTTTTTTTTCCTGTTTATTGTTGTAGCTGTGTGCGCTGCTGTTAGCCGACGAGCTAACAGGCCAGCTGGTCGGCTCGCCTCGGACCGTCGTCACCGAGTGACTCCGAGCAGCCTTCATCGAACCGGTGGATGGACAGGTTCCGGTTCTTTGACGGTTGTTTTCTTGTTAAATAAATAAAAATCAGCGGGGCGTCTTTTCCTTTTCTTTCTTTTTTTTTTTTTTTTTGGGTCGTTAGCAGTTAGCCGGTGTTAGCTCGCCCGTCGGGTGGGCGCGGACACACCTCACGTTCCCCGTTATCACGGCGTCCTCATCGGCGAGCAGAGGCAACACGGCCGGGGCGAGATGTAACGTGTTACGGTCCTGAGAGCCTCCGGGACGGGGGGGGGGGGGGGGGGCATCTGCGGGTTTTACCCGTGAAATCACGGCTAGTTAAGGCTAGCTGGTTAGCACGCTGTATCAGTAAGGTGATCAATAACGGCGGAAAACAACAACAACAACAACAACAACGTCCAGCCGAAGTAAACAAAAGCTCCGTGTGGCAGCAATCAATCACCGTCAAGGTGGCATTCAAACGATTAATTAGCATGTAATAACGGTTTCTATTGTTTTTATTAAATACATATCTCCAGCTACATGTTCATGTGTTGGGCTGCTATTCATTATTTTATTATTTTATATCGAGTCAAAAAGGAATAAAATATTTTCGTGATTAACGTGTTTATCTCGAACAGATCGATATAACATCTTACTTTTATGATTAAAAAAAAGCATAAAATATTTAAAATTTACCCTGAAATTGATTTAATCATCGATACTTACATATAAAACGACACATTTAAATGCAGCAGCAGTTTCCAAAGACTGAAAACACAATTAAAGATGAAAAAACAAAAAGAGTCGGAAGCCGTAAATGAAGCCGAAGGTCACGTGAGCAGAATAACGGCGAACAGTTTTTAAAAGGGTCAAAGTTCAGAGTTTCACATGATCAGCGTCTTCGTCTGCTGACGGGACATGTGGAGACGTCCCCTGATGTCCCCTGATGTCCCCGTGGTGTGTCTGAATATATAACAGTCTTTTTTTTTTGTGTGGACAAAACAATGAAATGATTAATAATCATCAGATGAATTGGTCGAAGATCCGACCTTAAAAGGATCGTTATATTTCATCATATTTTCTGATGACATGACAGAAAAATATTAAAGTCAAGAACATGAAGCTGTTGTTGTAGTTTTATATGTCGGCATAAACATAGTAGATCACCTTTAAATATTCAGGAACATATTACTGTGGTTTGTAACCATGGAGACGCTTTCAGACACACTGCAGCTGCTGTGTTAGAACATTTGTTTTAAAATTTATGATATTAAATATTATTATGATCAATATGGTATTGATTATGACAGTAATTATTAGCTGCAGGCCTAAAAAGTTGAAGTGCAAAATATGTATTCATCCTGTTTGTTAGAGTATCAATAATAATATATAAATAAATAGTTCAGTGTGAGGGTGTAATAATGTAAAATATATAAAATCCTCGAGGTCATTATCGGTGCTGACATCACAATAAATATTAATGTTGTTAATGAGCATAAATAATCAGATTAAAGTGTACATTACGATAACATGCAGGTTTAATAACGCAGCGTTGCCTCCTCTCTGTGACTCAGTGGTCCTGATCGGGGATTCGGGGGTCGGGAAGAGTAACCTCCTGTCCCGCTTCACCCGCAACGAGTTCAACCTGGAGAGCAAGAGCACCATCGGGGTGGAGTTCGCCACGCGCAGCATCCAGGTGGACGGCAAGACGGTGAAGGCTCAGATCTGGGACACGGCCGGCCAGGAGCGTTACCGCGCCATCACGTCGGCGTGAGTCCGTCGCTCAGTTCACTTTGTGTAAAACGTCCTCACTTTGTCTAACAATGAAAATGAAACACGGTCCTCATAAGGATAGTTGTACAAGTACACACACACGTTTCCTTCCATTGTCTCCAACGAGCCTCAGAAACATATCAGACTATTTTCCAAACTCCTGAGCAGCTGCATCGTTTTCCTCTGATGATGATGATGATGATGACGACGACGACCCCCTCCCCTCTCCCCCACCTCCCCCCTTGCAGGTACTACCGCGGGGCGGTCGGCGCCCTCCTGGTCTACGACATCGCCAAGCACCTAACCTACGAGAACGTGGAGCGCTGGCTGAAGGAGCTGCGAGATCACGCCGACAGCAACATCGTCATCATGCTGGTGGGCAACAAGAGCGACCTGCGCCACCTGCGGGCCGTCCCGACCGACGAGGCCCGCGCCTTCGCCGGTGAGACTCCGCCTCCAACCGCTTTCACTTTTTATTCAACCCGAATTCCTTCTTTCTTTAAGAGGATCCTGGAAAACCAACGAAACGTCTGCGGAACCTGAAACCGGTCGACCATTCAGTCCGGTCCGAGCGTATTCAGTCCCTCCAGGAGATCCCAGTAATCAACGCAAAATTCAAGCAAACTCCGTAATATTTGCGTGAGGTCACAATTTTTTTTTTTTTTAATCCTGCAATTTTTCTGCGAAACTGTTTGTCAGCAGAAGTCTTTTCAAGCTAAACTCGCTTTATTAATATAAATATCTCAGGAGCAGAAAGGCTCCGCCTCCTCTCCTCTCATCACCCTAAACAAACTCTGTGCAGGAAGGGGCGGGATTTTGCGGGAAAATGTGGCCTTCACAATAAAATGTTCTAATAAAAGGAAGTGAGTCCATATTACCGGACGTTAGACGAGTTTTATCCACAAAACAACCTCTGAAATCCTGGAGGGACTAAATCTTCAGACGTATTTCTATCGGCTCTGATTGGTCGCTGTGTTTTTCCTCTCGTTGTGTGTCACGGCGACGAGTCTGTGTGTAGCTGGTTTTGTGTGTTTTGTGTGTAACGGCTCTTTATCTGAGGAACGATCCGCTTTGTTTCTTTTACCTCCGCAGAGAAGAACGGTTTGTCTTTCCTGGAGACGTCGGCTCTGGACTCCACCAACGTGGAGACGGCCTTCCAGACCATCCTGACAGGTCAGTGCTGCCTTCATCATCATCATCATCATCATCATCACACACACACACACACACACACACACACACACACACACACACACACACACACACACACACGGAGCAACGGACGCTCAGGTGATCGACTCGTTATGAAATAAAACTCCGTAAATAACAAACGACACTAAACTTCAGAAAATGACTTTGTTTACAAAATAAAGAAGGAAGTAGAAGTAGTTTCCTTTGTTCTGAATATTTGATGCCGTAATGTTGCGTTTAATCTGACTGTAATCAAAATCAATAATCAGATATTTTTCGGTATTTTGTCAATATCGTCGAGAATATCGTGAAAATACGCAAAAAAAAACCATGTTTGATTTAGTTTAGTTGATTTATAGAAAGTAAATGTGACAGCTGATGCTCCTCCTTTGAGGTGTTCAACCTGAGGCCCGCGGGCCACATGTGGCCACCACGGTTTATTTATCCTGATTCTTAAGTGGCGTAAAAATCCCAACTGAAGACGACAATCTGTAAATTTAGTTTAAACATTAAAAACTTCATTTGTCGTAGTTTAAATAATAAAATCTGAAGAGTCGCTCCTGGGAAGAGTTCTTTTGTTTTTTTGTTGCATGATTAGAAAATGTCATCTGCCATCGTATATTTACAATCTGCTTCCTGCTTCCTGCCGGTCGCCTAGCAACTACCAGGAGCAACCGGAAACCCCCTCCAGGAGGCTCGCTTTGTTTCTTTGTCTTTCTTCTCTGCGAGCGTCTCATTTCGAAAGACTTCACACGAGCTAAATAACACCGGCGCTCTCCTCTTCCTCTTCCTCTTCCCAGAGATCTACCGCATCGTCTCCCAGAAGCAGATGTCGGAGCGCCAGGAGAGCGACATGTCGCCTAGCAACAACGTGGTCAACATCCAGGTGCAGCCCACCGAGAATAAACCAAAGATGCAGTGCTGTCAGAACATCTAGCCGGGCCTCGGATCTGCTGCTACTCCTCTTCCTCCTCCTCCTCCTCCTCCTCTTCTCTCCCCCCACCCCCCAATCACAGACCCCCCCGCCTCCTCGCTCTCAGACCAACAGACGGCCCCGGCGCAGCTGCGACCCCGAAATCTTCACCTGCTTTCCTCCCCTCCTCTTCCTCCTCCTCTTCCTCCCCAGGTAAATACCCCCCCCCAGTATAAGACGAAGCAGAGCCCCTCTGTCTCCAGGCTTTCTGCAGGACAGCAGGCAGCATTTCATATCACGTTAGATTTCATTACTGTAGATGCGCTGACATGTCACGAAAATGTCTTAATATATGAATGTGATTCGTTTTTTGTTTGTTTGTTTGTTTGTTTTTCC
>NW_027210749.1:840000-842500 GCF_029030835.1 Brachyistius frenatus
ACCTTCTGCCGTCTCCTCGAGCGGGAGAACGTCTCGCGAGGAAGAATCCTTGAAACGAAGGTTTACGTTCGTGTGCATAATGTACGTCGTATATTCCCACTACTGACGCTCGTGTTGATGGAGGAGAACTTTGACGATACGACACAAACATGTGGCACGAAAACAACTCGGACTGTTTCGGATATCGTACGGTGATAAAATATCCGTGCACACACACACACACACACACACACACACACACACACACACACACACACACACACACACACACACACACACACACACACACACACACACAGAAAGAAAGAAATAATAGTCCCAACAACACGTCTTCACAGTTTCCTGGTTCTGGATAAACTGGGTGCACTGGTTCCTGTCCCAGTCTGGGTGCTGAGTGCTGGGGAGGGGGGTGGTGGTGGTGAGGGTGTGGTTGGGGGTAGTGGGCGGGGTCTAGAGCAGCGAGCTGGTGGGGCTGCCGGGCAGCGGGGGGCTCTGGCCGTGCAGGGTGAGGCTGTGGCTGTGGGATGGGCTGGGCCGCATGGGCAGCAGGTCGTAGTGGCTGGGGATGTGGCTGTTCCTGGGCAGGTCGTACGGGTTCTGAGGGTAACCCGGAACCACCGCGGCGCCGGCGCCCTGGACGATGCTGATGGTCGGCTCTGGACGGAGCGGGACGAAGACATTCAAAGGTTTGTAGTTTCTTCCACGAGTAGTGAAAGAAATACTACAAACTGTCAAAGTACAAAATGCAACTCAACAGATTCAACTACAACCTCGTTTCCAAAAACAAGTTGGGATGCTGCGACACTTTTAATAAGAACAGACTGCGATGATTTGCAAATCATCAAAGACAACATATCAAACGTTAACCGGACTCTTCTACTAGAGAACCATGCTGTTGGAATACGTGCAGAATGTGGTTGGACGTTGTTCTGCTGAAATAAACAAGACGTTCCCTGAAAGAGACGTTGTCTGGATGGCAGCATATGTTGCTCCAGAACCTGAATATATCATTCAGCATTAATGCTTCCTTCCAGATGTTCAAGCTACCCATGCCATGTGCACTAATGCATCCCTGTACCATCACAGATGCTGGCTTTAGAACTGAGCTGATAACAAGCTGGATGGTCCCTCTCCTCTTTAACCTGGAGGATGCAGCGTCCATGATTTCCAAACAGAATCTCAGATTGTGATCCATCAGACCTCAGGACAGTTGTCCACTTCACCTCAGTCCATCTTCAATGATCTCGGTCCAGAGAAGGCGGCGGTGTTTCTGGATCATGTTTCTATCTGGTTTCTTCTTTGGAGAGTTTGAACATCATTTGTGGACGCAGCGATGAACTGTGTTCACAGACGATGGTTTTCACAAGTGTTCCTGAGCCCATGCAGTGATTTCCACTCCAGAATAGTGTGTTTTTAATGCAGTGCTGCCTGAGGGCCCGAAGATCACCACCATCCAATATTGGTTTCCAGCCTTGTCCCTTGTGTTCAGAGATTTCTCCAGATTCTCTTAATCTTTTAATGATTTTAGGTTCCAAAGATGAAATCTCCACCTTTTCCGCTCTTTTTGTTGACCCATAAAACAATATCATTTTTCACTTTCAACATTTGATACGTTGTCTTTGGTCAATTTTCAACTAATTATGAGTTTAACATGATTTGCAAATCTTCCCATTCTGTATTTATTTACATTTTACAAAGCGTCCCAACTTTTTTTGGAAACAGGGTTGTGAAATTGGTAAAAATCTGTAAAATGTCAATATTGTTTTATTACATCATTAATACTGATGCTATGACCCCCCCCCCCACACACACACACACAAACGTACCCATGTCGTAGACGTTCCTGGCGGGTGCGTTGGTGGTGGTGTTGGTGGTGACGATGGCGGCGGAGCAGCAGTGCGTGACATGCTCGCGGTGAGCCGGCGACTTCATCTCCACGTAGCTGCTCTCCGAGTGTTTGTACGGAGCGGGGGGGTCGTTGATGGTGGCGTACGGGTTCTCGCTGTTGAGCGAGCAGGTGCTGGACAAGGAGCCCTTCATGTAGTCTGAAAAGGGAACGAAACTTGGCGTCATTCAACCTTGCTACTCTGAAACACTGAAAATAAGTCTGCTGCTGATCAAAAGCTTTACATTTCCACTTTTCAGGTTTTAATACGGATTGAAAGAAGGATATAAAGACTATAACTACAAATTATAAATGTCTTGAAACTCCTTCGAACCACAGAGACTCCGAGGCTGCTTCTCATTGTTTCTGCTGAAGGTTTTTAATAGCAGCACTCCAGCTTTTATTAAACACATTTTTTTGTCGCATATAAAAGATTCCCTGCAAAGTATGAATGAAACCGGCTCCCCTGGCTATTACAAGAGTTACCATGGCGATGGAAATTCACTCCCGATAATAGGGATTATCAAGCAGGGCTGCTCGTTGAGCAAGCAGATGTGACTTTAAATTACATTTCTGTGGACTCTGCTAATAAAGTACAAGGCTGGTGTTAGTTTG
>NW_027210749.1:847500-850000 GCF_029030835.1 Brachyistius frenatus
TTTTCATAAAACAATGAAATTTCTCCGTTTCAACATTTGATCTGTTGTCTTTGGTCTATTTGCAATTAAATACGGTTTTATGTGATTTGCAAATTATTGCAATCTTTTTTGATTTTACCTTCTTTAAAAACGGGTTTTAAGTTTTTTAGGCTCTTTCCTCAGTAATTTGTTGTACTTGTCCTACTTTCCCTTGAGGAGCAGCTCCGTGAGGATAAATTCCCCCTCCGGGTCTCATTTCATCACCGCTGCAGCCAGAAATGTGGACGCGTGTGCCGACCGGCGATATGTGAATGAAGCCGAACATACAGAGCGCAGCACTGTTCCTGTTCCTCGGTGCAGCTCATCTGCATGCGTCCCGGACTGTTTGAGGAACTCCTCCTGTAACACGTTAAACCATCGTTTTAAAGGCGCCTGCGCGGAGTGATTTTTATTAAAGGAGAACTTTGCACGCAAATGAGCTGAAAAACCGCAAAGAACAACGTGAAAACAAAACTTGCAGCGGACGCGTCGGCGCATCAGAGAAACACTTTCACTCTCCTTCTGCAGATTTGTGTGTTTGTGTGTGTTTCTCTATATTTTAGGATTCATTTGAAGCGACATCTGAAAGAGGCGACGAGCCTGTGATGCGGCTCCATCTTCCTCCCGGAGAGCCGTGGCGTCCTCACCCTGGTCGCAGCGGATGCCTTTGAAGCCGATGCTGCAGTAGCAGGTTCCCGTCACGTAGTCGCAGGTGGCGTTGTTCATGCACTCGCACAGCTGCTGGCAGCCGTAGCCGAACGTCCCGGCGGGACACTCTGGACACCGGAAAAAAAACAAAACAGGTTTAACGCACACACAAACACACGTTAAAAGTGTTACGGGTCGGCGCCGTGACGACCGACGGAGACGCTCACTGAGCTCGCAGCTCTGTCCGATGAAGCCGGTCCGGCAGGAGCACTGCCCGCCGATGTGGTCGCAGTCCGCTCCGTTCTGGCAGCGACACACCTCGGAGCACAGCGAGCCGTAGAAGCCCATCCCGCAGCCTGGAGGGGAAACACGGAGTCACCACGCGTCCTTACAAACGTCTACATCGTTGTTTGGTTTTTGAAAGGAGCAGGATTTAGTGGCATCTAGTGGTGAGAAGGCAGATTGCAACCAACCGGACACACCTTCCCTTCATCCTCCGCTTCCAGGTGTTTAGGAGAACCTATGAGGTCAATGGAAAACTTGAAAGTTCCTCTCTAGAGTTTCAGGTTGGTTTGCCCCTTCTGGGCTACCGTAGAAAACATGACGGTGCAACATGGCCGCTCTGTGGAAGAGAACCCGCTCCCAGTGTGGATGTAAAGGGCCTCGCTCTGAGGTAACGAAAACAACGATTCTTAGTTTCAGGTGATCAAACCAAACGTCATCCATCAGCGATGTCATCATCCATCAGTGATGTCATCAACCATCAGTGATGACACATTTTATTCACTTTGGATTTGATGAGAGAAGTTGAATGGGAGTCTATGGAGCCGGAGGCTTTTTGGAGCCGACCTCTAGTGGCACTCGCTGGTATTGCAGCTGAAGACACTTCTGGATCGGAACCATTTTACAGACCTGAAGCTACGAACTCTTTTAGAAACAGTCTGTGGTTTTAACACCAATGAAGACATTATTGGGTAGATTATATTCCATTTCTGGTGCTTCGGACTTTTATTTTATCAGCTGGTATTAAAAAGGCCTCGGACCAAAAGGACCAAAAGAGGGGGTCTCGGTCCAGATCAGATTGAACCATGAGTTCAGTTTGTTTGGAGGAACTCAACTTGAACAAAAAAAATGTGTAGAAATGTAGAAACCTCGTATTTTCTAAAAGGAAAAAAAAGTGCTGGCAAATAATCTAACGAGCTAAAACTAATCTGTTCATTTGTTTTCCTATCGTTGCTATTGACAACACGCTCAACTACAAACCGATCAACGTCGGTGACGATGAAATCAAAACTATCCGTATCAAATATTTACAACAAAAAACATGAACCACGGTTTTAGTTGTCGGTTGAAACTTCTCAGGTGTGAAAACGTCCTCAAAGTTGCCGACGTCAGCGGTTTCACTCTTCAGACTCGGCTTTTAGAGACGATCCACAAATCTGAAATGTGTTTTGGAAAGCAGCTTTGTCTGGGATCGGATCACGCTTGGAACCAAAAACATGGATCATCTCTGGAGATGGAACCAAACCCGCTTCTTCTCAGGCAGACTTTAACACCTGCTCACAACGTTGTCCTCCTCTTTAAATGTGTTTTAAAAGTTTTGTAGAAGGAACAATATGGTTTTTATTCTTTTAAATGTTTCATGGTGACTTTTTATAGAATCTAACAGCAAAATACGCAAAATTAGTGAAGTTTATAAGCTGCTGTTGTTTTGTAACTAATAAAAGTAGCAATCATTCAACCCCCTTTTTATTAATACGTGTAAAATAAACGGCCATTTAAAAGCAAACTCTTTCATCAACAAATAATATTTACTACAGAGACAAAATAGAAA
>NW_027210749.1:855000-985000 GCF_029030835.1 Brachyistius frenatus
TTATGAGTATGCGTTGTTCCCGTTACCTAAAATGTATCGTCTTCATTAAGAGTTTCCGTTGCACATCTCAAACAATAAAACCCAGAAGGGGATGAAGTGCAATAATGAAGTCCCTCCTCTTATGAAAGAGTTACCAGAGTGTGACTAACGCCCGTTAAAGTTCGGATCAAAGAGTGCGCAGGACACATGACGGAGGCCAGGAGAGTTCAGCCAGCATAATTAGCAGGAGAGGGACCAGTCAGTGTTTCCCTGGTGGTGCTCGTTCGTTCAATTTGAGTTTTTGTCTCTCTAAATACGACTCGGTGGTGATGCCACTCGATTCCCGCTGGACGTCGGGAAACTTTGAACACATGTTTGTGGTCCCGGCAGGATGAATCCTACTGATGTTGGAGATTTTACATATAAACACTCATCAAGCTCTTCAAAATTTGTATCAAACTTAGTTTTACTGCTACTTTCTGTTGAAGTCATCAGAGAGCTGCTGATTCTACTTCATGTTTATCACTTAAATGCGGTGCTAATTATTTTGTCCAATGTTTTACAGCCACTTGATAAAACTTTAATAAAAAAAAACAATGAGGTGTCAGCAGGTCAAAAACAAGCAGCTTCCGTTGACGGCAAAATTGGTGTAGATCCCTTAAAACTTCTGCTAATTATTGTGATTGTTTCCAGGAGGTGCTGGATAATTATATTAAAACATGAAAAAAAGAAGCCTCGTGCTGCCTCATTGGTGAAGCATGTGGTGAAGCCTACAGACGGTGTGAATGTGGATGAATTATCGGGTCCAAACTATTAACGAGAGCTTCAGATGACAGCGAACTGAATATTCATCTTACGGTTGATACGAGCAGCGTTTTAAAGAGCTGAAATAATCAAATAAAGCAGCTCGAATGTTTGTATAAACTCTAAATGATCTGTTTGTTGTTTGTTTTGTTTTTTTGTCTTCATCTGAGCCTGGTCAGAAGCTAGAATTAATTTCCGGCACCAAATTTTTGCATTTGTAATGTAAATAAAGTTGCACAAATAAAAAGATTTATGAGGAATAAAAGGAACAAACGTGTCTGAAAATCACCCTTAGCTAGAAAAGAAGCCGGAGTCGGCAGCGATGTGCCGAGCCGGCGGAGGAACTCCCGCTGAGCGTGTTGTGATCTCTGAAGGATGAATTTCACTTTTTTTTCTTTTTTTTTTAATCTAAGCTGCCTGAAGCTAAAATATCATTATTGTTCTGCTGCAGCTAACAAACGCTGAACTCTCCGTAAACAACGGGACGTTTTCTTTCATGAAAATCTGTTAAAAAAGCGTTTTGTGTCGGTTGACGGTCGAATCTTCCACGATGAGCTGTTTTCTTTGGAGATCCCTCTGAGAGTTTACTGGTCAATAACATCATTAGCCTGTACTCTTCAGGCGGTTGCCCCCCCCCCCTCCTCCTCACCCCGTCTGCTTCGTCGAAGCTCAACCCGGTTATCTTACGGGGCTCAAAGATGCAGCGGCCAGCAGAATGGCTAATGTAGGACAGAGCATAAGTAAGGCCGTCTCCATGTTTAATGCTGATGAATATTTCACTCCTCCACGTCTCCATTTAAGAAGCCGGCTCGGCCGCCGGACCGTCGAAGGGAGACTTGACACCAGCTTTAACCTGCAGAGCTGAACTGAAATCCTGACGCACGGAGAGATGACTGAGATGGAGTGGAGAGGTGGGAGGAGCTGAAACGGGACACAGACGGAGCTCAAGGTCGCTTCTTTATCATTTCCAACGTTTCTAATGAAATGTCGACATTCAAAGGGTTTTGCTTCAATACGAACCCGAAGTTAACGACAGACGTCAGCGTTTAACAAAAAGAGCTTCTGTTCCTGAAAGAAGCCGACCGGTGAGAAAAGTCACGTGACTCCGGAGAGGAAAAGGTGTGAAACAAAAACACACAAAACAACGATGCACACGGTGGACACGTTTACATCCAGTCTGTAGAAACAACATTTCAACACTTTTTATTCCACTATTTTACAGTATTTTCAAACTTCTGACTCAAACGAGAGCTCGAAGGTTTTACTCATAAAGAGGCTGAAAGTTTCTGCTTCGGACCGTAAAGACCGAACAAGACGTGTTCGGGCAGAAAGCAGCTGCACCTTCTCATTTATTTTCATTCTTTTTTTCAGGGATGAAGGAAAAACTGAAAACTGACCTTGGTTGCAAAGAGAGCCGAAGAATCCGGAGAGACACTCGCAGTGACCGGTGACGTGGTGGCACGCTCCGTCACTGTGGAGGCACTGAGGACACGACTGGCTGCAGCGCTGGCCGTACAAACCAGGTGAACAGGCTGCACAGGAAACACACACACACACACACACACACACACACACACACACACACACACACACACACACACACACACACACACACACACACACACACACACACACACACACACACACACCGTTTAGCATCTGGTAGAAGATGTGTCCGTGAGCGTGTCTCTAACTGAACTCGGCCCTTTGGCTCCGTCCAGCTCTGCTTTGTTTCCCCTCGTAGCTCCGAGCCGTCTGATACATCTTCTTAAGACTTTTAATTTGCTTTAATTGATGTTCCTCCAACATCTACTCCCCGACGCGCTACAGCGGTTTCCTAATTAAGATAATTGGCTAAACTGTGAACCGAGATGCCTTAAATTCATCGCTCCGATGGATGCAGGAGGAAACGCTGTCAGGATGCTTTTATTCAACAAGTAGTCTCAGATTTAATGTCCAGCAGGTGTTTTTTTTACAGTTACAAATCCTGACACCTCAAAGGACAAACGCAGAACTCGCTGATAAAAAAAACGTTGCACCTCGATTGTTTTCTGAATGATTTCGAGATGAGAACTCAGTGATGATGTTGACGGAGAGACGACACTGAATACGTCGTCGCTTCGAGGAATCATCCAAACCACGTATATCGGAGAAAAAGCTTCCAGCTCCCTGCAGCTTTCCAAACAAAAAAGATTTTTACACCAACCATTTTTTAAACCTTTATTTTCTGTCTGACTGAAAGGAAAGAAGAAATGTTCCTCCCATTGGTGGATGGTTACCACGGACACCATCACAGGCACGTCCATCCGTTTCAATGATTTATGTAGAAATCAAATTGACCACGGAGGTGGAAAGTCAGCCTGACCCTGACGTTAGACGCTTTAATGGGAAGCACCCCCCCCCCCATCCCTCCTAAACTCTAACAGCGTGGAACTTCTTGTATTTTACAGCTAAATAGCGGCACAACCTTTAGTAAAATAAAGAAACATTTCTGGATTTGTGTGCAATGTGTGTGTGTGTGTGTGTGTGTGTGTGTGTGTGTGTGTGTGTGTGTGTGTGTGTGTGTGTACTTCGTCTGCAGTTGGTGCCGCGGTAGCCGGACGCGCAGGCACAGCTGCCGTCCTCCGGGGAGCACGAGCCTCCGTTCTCACAGCTGCAGCTGTACGAGCAGTCGGGACCCCAACGGCCCTCCTCACACCCGCTGTCACAGTGGACACCTGCACAAAACACACACACACACACACACACACACACACACACACACACACACACACACACACACACACACACACACACACACACACACACACACACACACACACACACACACACACACATTACAGTCTGCAGGAGAGAAAAGAGGTTTCGTCCCCCGATGATGCTGCAGAGCTTCAGATTAAACACAAGAAAGGAGGATGATGCAAAAAACAAAAAGAGCAGATGAAGGAGTTCATAGAAGATGAGAAGATGTGACATGAAATAATTCCTCCCCACTCATCTCCCCGTTAAAGCACGAAGCTGCCAACGTGTTACATTCTTCTTGACTGAAACCATAAATCTCTGCTACGTCCACGTGTCGTATCTTTTTTCCTCCGAGTCTCAGCGCTTCACTAAAACGATTAAAAACTCATCAGTGAGTTTCCCTGAGTGGGAAACACCTTCCTTCCTTCCTTCAGTCGTTTTCTGGATTCAGTCCATGCACACCATCCTGCTACCACAAATACTTAAAGTGGATCAATGAAAGTATGTCCGTTACAAAGCATGTTTTTTATTAGGAATAATAAATCTACAGTAAAATGGGCCTCATCCTTTAAATGAACAGATCTGAACGGCTCAATGGGAAAAGATGTAACCGAATAAATCATCGTTGTCATAACTGATGATTTTTTATTGAGTAGATCTTCATTTGAATGTCAGAAAGAAGAAGAAGAAGAATATCAATATTTAATGGAAACAAAAATGTAACGCTCAGCCACACAACAAACATGAATAGATTCTGATGGACTTCATTGTTCGGTCATCAAACTGTCTGGAAGAGTTTAAATTACGTATCGGCTCGGTGACGTGTACGAGACAAACGGGAACTGAATAAATAAATCTGAGTTCGGGCCTGAAACATGTTTCAGTTATTATTAGTTGAAAAATGTCTGGATTAAAAAATGAAAAAATTTAAACCGATTTCAATATCTGAGACTGAAAAATGTTTTTATTTATTTACTTCATTTAGAAAAGAACAGATGTGCTCATGAAGATGTTTTAAATCTGACAAATCAAAAATCAAACATAATCTCTGAGGGATATTTTACTGTTAAAAAATGTGTATCATACTGAGGTTTTGATTTCTTATCCTGGTTTTGGTCATGTTTGGGATATGACACCGCGTGCAGTGACCCTGACGTCCACTAGAGGGCGCTGTGTCGGCATCACGTTGCACTTCGGCTAGCCGTGGTGAGGTTTAGACAAAGATCACCGTTCAGGCTCAAAGAAGTAATTTCACACAAGTAATGTTCTGTAATTTATATAAATCTAATAAATGACATTATACGTGCACATTATGTGACTTAAAATAAATCTTTAAATTCGTTAAATCTTTTTATATCTCTTGAATTCACAGTTTTGATTTCAGTAAAAATGACAGTTTTTGCTGCAGTTTTTCAGATCTCACTCCGCTGACGACTTTTCGTGTGTTTGGTTTTGACCGAAAGTGAGTCGAAACCAACAAAACAAAACAAATAGTGTGAATGTAAATTTCCTCGCCGACGCTTCGACACCGAGCGTCTTCCATCAAACATCCTGCGAGTCGAATAAACGTCGATGTTTGTCTGAACAAAATTTAAAAAAAATTCTAAAGTCTACTCGAGACTTTTTGCCCTTTAATCCTTTGCTGAAGTGTCTCCTTCTTTCATCAGTCTTGCAAATGTGTGTGTGTGTGTGTGTGTGTGTGTGTGTGTGTGTGTGTGTGTGTGTGTGTGTGTGTGTGTGTGTGTGTGTGTGTGTGTGTGTGTGTGTGTGTGTGTGTGTCAGTCCTGAGAGGCAGCAGTGTGTCTACACTAAAGCTGGCTTGCAGATCGGATCAGAACCCCCCGCTGCTCACCGGGGACAGTCTGCAGACCGCAGCGTCCCCAGAAACACACACACACACACACACACACACACACACACACACACACACACACACACACACACACACACACACACACACACACACACACACACACACACACACACACACACACACACACACACACACACACACGGGGAGAAGCCAACCAAAAGACGGACGGACGGACGGACGGAGTAAGAATAGCGTGAGTGCAAACACTCGTCTCTCGCTGCAGCTCATTAGAAACTTCCTTTGACTCAGAATATGAGAGAATATGAAAGTGCGGCGCAGGCGGCCATTATAACTCAATTAATAAACTACCTCTGAGGGCCAGGAATCAGAAGTTCTGTGGTATTAAACCAAGGGGGGGAGGGGGGGTAACAGCCAGAAGAAGGACGCATATTATACACGACATTCGTCCGAACTCTAACCAGGTATTTTAGCTTTAACGACGTTATTAGCACGACTTGGATAAATAAAATAAACAATAAAAACATGTAATCAACATGTGTTCATATTTTGGGGGCAAATTGCTCTCAAAATATGTGAAACTTTTTTGTTAGTGTGATCTCCGTTTCCATGGCAACGCATGGGGTACGACTAACAACTGGAAATAAAAACATCAGTCGTGTTAGTCGACTTTTAGGTCTGAACTCAACTGAATAAATACAGAACATAGAAACACTAAACTGATCAGCTAGCTCAGTCTGGTTGGAACAAAGATATCTGATGAACAAAGATATCTGATGAACAAAGATATGTGATGAACAAAGATATCTGGTGAACAAAGATATGTGATGAACAAAGATATCTGGTGATAAAAGATATGTGATGAACAAAGATATCTGATGAACAAAGATATGTGATGAACAAAGATATGTGATGAACAAAGATATCTGATGAACAAAGATATGTGATGAACAAAGATATCTGGTGATAAAAGATATGTGATGAACAAAGATATCTGATGAACAAAGATATGTGATGAACAAAGATATGTGATGAACAAAGATATGTGATGAACAAAGATATCTGGTGATAAAAGATATGTGATGAACAAAGATATCCATGGACTCGTGTTTTTAACATTTTAGCACCGTGTCGTGTTAAAACCAAACCCTGGTCCAGCTAGCCGTGGTGTTACCCTACGGGTGCTCAGAGCGACCAAAAAGGACCAAATGGGTCATTTAACAGAACGAAGAAATAAAAGGAGAAACTACATTATATTACATATTATATTAAATTAAATTCGTATTCTATTTTGCCATTGAGAAGGCGCAGTTATATTTCTAGTGATGATCATGGTGTGATGTCAGAATGATTTGTTCCAAATGTTCAGTCGACCAATCAGATCTCTGGGGGCGGAGCTACTTGTTGTTATAATTCCTCTTCAGAACAAAACTCTTCACACCTTCGGTCTAAAATTTGATCCAAACATTCATCAATATATCGAAAGTTTCTCTCCAATGTCATTTCATCACCGGAGAATTAATCGCATCGATCGTTTGCTCATCACGACTTTACTAAATTGACAATCAGCGGGTAAAACTATGACTCCGACGTGACAATTAATGATGTAAACAGAGGCTCTCGGAGGTGTGATGTCACCGCTGATGGAAGTAATCAGTTCACCACACGGGACTCCAACGGCGCTTCATCCACAACGTGAAGTTGAATTACTGAAGAGCCGAGCGGTTAAACTCATCCGAGCCTGAACCTCCATCACTTTTCTGAATTATATGGTTTGACTCTGTTGCGTGTCGTATTGATTTGTTGTCCTCAGACCTTTTCTCCTCAGGTATTTTCCTCTGAGCCCTCGATTCAGGGGGCTGGATGCGGCCTGTTGATGGCGCCGTGCCCTCCAGAAAGGGGGCCAAAGGCCAGACGGGAGGCTAATCTACTCCGGTGGCGGCGTTTTCTGCCGTCCGTCACTCACCGGTCGCGCGGAACAGTTGTGATTTCATTTCGATAAAACCTCCACGTGGACTCAGAGGGAAGCCGGCCGAGGGGTCATTTCTTCTGCTCGTTTATCAAACCCTCCACGGTGGTCAGACTTCAGACGTCTAAACTCCTCACAAAGCTGATGTCGGATTAATTTGCCATGAATTCTGGGTAATAACACACAAAGCTGCTGATATACCTGTCGACTATCTTCTTTTGTTGCTTTTCCTGGGACACTACGGTTTATTTTGCACGGTCCTCAAACTTGATTTAAATAATCCCACTGCACGGATTTTACAAGTTCTCTATGTTTTTCTGATGCTTATTTATGAAACAGTAGCTCCACACACGACATGAAAATTCAACCCATCTGTCACCACAACCTGGAAACCTCCAACCTGACTGGAGGGGAGTGAACGCAGCTGCTGTCTGGAGGAAGTTCAATACTGGATGAATCCAAAGTTACTCCTGCATATGCAAGCTGGTCTGAACTGTTTCCATCAACCGGATCGTGACCTGATGCAGGTGCCATTGACTGTTGCCATGGATACACTGGTCAAAGGGGGATCGGCTGGCTAACTTTTTATTTTAGGCTCAACATAAGTCATTCTTAACTTGCATCAGACCAAACTAAGCGCAAAATAAAGACTATCGAAACACCTTTTTGTAAAACTGGCCCCTCGTTTCACTTTAGACATCTAGATCCTACTTTTGACAGGAGAAATAAACTAAATTAATAAATGAATATAAAGCTGTATTTGTCATGTTTTTCCCTCCGTATACTACACAGTGACTGACAGTACAGTATAATGTAACACTATAGAATAATGTCAGCTGCTGTCCTGACGTGTCAGCTGGTTTTCGAGGACAAACATCCCATCATGAAGGTTGTGGTCAGGGTGAATTTGATGGACACATGCTTCACTAATACATTCTGTATGAGCTGCTGTTGTCGTGCATCAGGTGTAAATCTGACCTTGCATCGCCACAGGGTCGCTGAATGTATAAACTGGGTCACTTTTGAAGCAGCTTTACTTTGTGCCAGTCTCTGATGTTACTTTACTGCAGTCACTCGTCTCTGCAGCAACGTGGACAACAGAACGTGCAGTCCTTGCAGTCCTGGAGACATTTGACTTGCAAATATTATTAAAAGCAAAGTTATATGGGGGTTGTGGAAAGTTTTAATCGCTGCTTTGTTTCTGTGCATCTTAATTGCACCTCAATTTTTATGATTCTCCCTCATTTATAAGAACCTCTGATTAACAAGTGCAGGCTGTGAACAAATGTAGACCGTACCAGGTATCTGCTGTCCTCCCTGCAGATGCCTCTTTATGGACATGTGATGTTTCCAGATTTGAAGATACAGTGAACCCTCGCTATAACGCGGTTCACTTTTCGCGGTCTCGCTACTTCACGGATTTGCATCGTGCATTGTGTTCTGCATTCTGATTGGCTAAACAGTCTCTCCGCTTCTTCTCTACCTGTTTGTCAATAACGTTGCGGTTTAATATGTACACGTACGTAAAACAGCTTGCCAAATTAAAGATAATCGATGGTGGCATGTCGGTTTATAAGAATCTTTTTGCCCAGAAGAAAAAAGAGCGACAACAACTACCGATAACTATGTTCTTCTCTTGAAAAACCACACCTGCACCGCCGGCTTTAGAAGAAAGAACCGCTGCAGAGCGGAGTCAGGATGCAGCGGCTCAGTCAGAAGAGCAGTGAAATACACGAGTCACTATTTGTCCGACTGTACTTTGTATTTGTTTTCATAATCATTTTTCATTTTCTCCCGTTCTAATCCAATGACTCGGGTCGCAGTGGGGCGGTGCCGATCTCAGCAATTTGAAGCCTTCAGTTCGTATTGATGATTAAAATTATTATTTTACAGTACAGTAGTTATTTGTTAAAAAAAACACATTTATACAGTACTTTTATTTGTTAAACAAATGCTTGGGCTTGTAAAAAGGTTTTGTTCTTTGGTTTCAATGTATTATGGAGTATTTCATTGTATAATAATTGTAAAAAAAATAAAGGTTCCTACTTCACGGATTTCACCTATCGCGGTCTCTATTTGGAACGTAACCCCCGCGATAAACGAGGGTTCACTGTAATCCTCATCGTTCAGTCTCTGCATTACTTTGTCTTTTATTTCACTTTTATCAAACATATCAAATCTTACTGCAGTTATCCTATTTGTGTGGACAGCATTGTTCTGTCATGGTAAAGATTGTGAAGGCTTTAGACACAAAAGGAAGTTACACAACAGCTGTCAGTATTCAGGAGATGAGTTACAAACAGAGACAATTACTGAATGAATCCTTGAAAGGAGACTTTATAAAAGCCTTGAAGCCAGTATGGAGTTCTTTAATGAGCATCTGGAGCAGCATACCTGACAGCTTTTCTTCCCATCTCAGTCTGTGTCGCTACGACAGATGCAGTTCGTCTGTCCAAACAGGAAGTGCTACTTTACTGGTGTAATGACATGTTCCTGTTCTTTTAGCGGTTACAGAGAGCTTCACCTGCCCTGATGCTTCATAATCAATAGTTTTGCTGTTCTAGATTTAGTTATGCGTGTTGCTCCTTATCATTTTCTTGACCCAATCTGGGTACATAACATATTTGGGGGCTCGTCCGGGATAAATGCTTTTGTTTTGAAGCACTATGTGACTTTTAATTTGAAAAGTGAAGTGTAAATGACAAGTAATGGATGTTATTTGCCTCGTCTGACAGTTATGAACCAATTCATTTTAACCTTCGACCTTAATAAACTGCCATTTTTGTGTCTCTGTTTCTGTATTTCGGCCCTCGACCAAGTAGCCAAGCTTTGACAATCCAAATACTTCTCAGCCCGATAGCATGGCTTCGTAACTCACCCGTCCAACCTGCGAGGCAGCGACAGGAGCCGCTCACTGGATCGCAGCCGTCGGAGTTGACACAGTCGCATCTCTCTCTGCAGTCCAAGCTGTACGATCCCTCCTGACAGCCGCAACACAGCAACAGACCAAACTTCATATATGCACTTTTCACACACATAACCTTCTCTACTGGCTTTTAATGTTTTCATGGATGAAACCATACACTCACAAAAATTAAGGAGCTTCTTAAACTCAAACAACAATCAAAAAGTTCAGAGATTTGTCCGGTTGAATGCAGCACAGCGATGCACACGGAGCAGGAGGAAGCTCCGCCCCTCTTGAAATGTTGAACGTCACTCAGAACACCTCGCCTGGCTCATCGCTTCATCACCGTAGACTTTCTGAACACTTTCAAGTGTCTCTGTTGACCGTTTAAAGAGTTTGACCCCAAAATCTGATGTTTCTCTGCTCCAGTTTCAGGTCCGTGGTTGAAATCACAAATGTTCACAGTACCAGTGGTCACTTTAACGTGAGGACCTACACGCTACAAACTACAGCGCTGATGTCGATCAAGAAACGACACTCTGAATACTTCCTCGTGAAGGTCGTTGCTTCCTGCAGCTCCGTGTTCATCGCTGCGCTGCGTTCAACAGCAACAGACTCTGAACATATTCATCGACCCTCATGCATCACCTCTGTGGCCTGTTGTGAGAAAACGAGTGGATTTCTGAGTGTGCGATGATTTAAGATAAATAACGACCACTCACAGGACACGGTACGTCGCAGTACTCGTCCCTCCAGCCCGGGGAGCAGGTGCAGGTTCCGTTAACGGGGTCGCAGGCCGCCTCGTTGGCGCATTGACACGTCTGGTTGCAGATCAGTCCCCAGGTACCGCTGGAGCAGGGGATGGAGCAGTCCACACCCTGCCAGCCTGGACGGACACCGAGACACCGTCAGTCCTTTACTGCAGCCGTTAACGGGACACGGTCCCACACTCTGCCTCGATGTCTACACTTTAATTACCTGCGTTATTCCCACGAGGTTCAGTGGTGCATGAATGTTTAAACATGCTGATATTAAGGGATATTAAACGAGTGAAGCAGAGAAGAAAATATAGAACAGGAACAAGTTCTGGAGGTCGTTAAGGTCGGTGTTGGGACATTTTTTGGAGGGTTACCTTTACAGAAAAAAACACTCGAGTTCCCCATTTTTTTCCACGTGTTGCAACATATGATAATATGGGGAAAAGTTTGCACATAGGAATCTACATGGGCTTCACACATTACACCATGAAAATGTTCCAAAATCGCACGTTTCCCATGAACTAAATACATGTTTCACATGTGCACAATCACATGTGAAATTGTAGTTGTTTTTCTGAGAGGGTGGAGAGTTTTACTGGTGACTGTAGAGAAAAGTTTAGGTTTCTGGTTTTCGTGGGAAAAAAAAGTTACAATTATAATGCATAATCAATAACAAAAGAAAAAGTAAAAGTTTGAAAATATGCTGAAATTACAAACACTTTGTGTTAGCACCTTTAAAAAAAAAAAAGCACCGATTTCACGTGCAAAAACTTGTGTTTCGCATGATTGTGATTGTGAAACATGGTTTTGGAACATTTTCATGGTGTAATGTGTGAAGCTCGTAGATTCCCATGTGAAAAGTTTTCCACATGTTTTGCCATGTTATTATATGTAGATATGTGTCATATGTGTATCACGTGGAAAATACTCGTGTTTTTTCTGCGACGGCATTCCTAAAGTGTTTTTCACGACACCGTCAGGTGTTTTCAGCATATTTTTAAACTTTTACTTTTTTTACATCATGTTTGAAACTTTACTTTTTTTTGTTCCCAGAATGTTGTTATTTTAAAGCAGGATAACGTGTTTTAAAAACATTTTAGAGAACGTTAACCAACTTTTAATAAGAAAATCTTTGGAACAACAAAAAAAAAAAACGTCCCCCTGAAAATGTTCCTTGATCATCACACATTTTTATCAGGACCTCCTGCTGTTTGTAAGAAGTCAGAACACAAACAGGTTTCATCTTTAACAATCTTTTAAAAGCTCTTTTATTTTAACGTGAAAAGTAACTAAAGCTGTCAGATAAATGTGGAAGTACTTGAGTAAAGTACACGTTCCTTTAAACTTGTACTGTAGTACTTCATCAGTAAATGTACTCCTTTACTTTCCACCCGTTCACAGACCTTCTCTGCAGAAACAGGAGCCGTCGACGTGCGAGCAGGAGATCTCGTTGCGACAGGAACACGAGGAGGTGCAGTTGGTCCCAAACAGGCCTGCAGGACAGCTGATGGAGCAGTCGTCGCCCTGAACACAGAAAACACACAACGGGAAGTATTTAATCACACACATTTTTGTGTTGACTCGTACAACTTGCATTAGTTTTAGTGAAGCGTTCGGCTGCCGTTTAAAAACAGGTCGCTGGTTCTTCCCTTTCTGCCATGTAGATGTGTCTACTCATTATCACGGTGCAGCGTGAAATAGACACGCCTGTCCACTCCAGCAAAAACACGAGTTAGCTACGCTTGGCGCTGTCTAGGGCGTGAAAGTTACACGTTTCCCTGTTCCTGTGGATGAAAATGAAACCTGTGAACCGTGTGATTCACAGGAAAATGAAAACATGACGGAGGTTAGGAAACAAAAACACAACTCAACCACCTCTGTTGCATCACACGATCCTTCGTCACGTGACATTTACGCCCACAAAACGTGTAACTGTAACGCCTACGCAAGCCAAAATGTGTCTATTTCACGCTTCGCCGTGATAATGACTTGCATCGTTTCACAAAGTAGTCGAAGATCTTTTTCTACATTTTCTCTACTCTCGTGTTTTTTTGTATCGTCATCAGCTGCAGGTGAGGACGGCAGCCTTCAGTCTGTCTGCAGCTCCTTTATTCTTCATGAGATGCACCGGCTCGGCTGAAGAACATCTGACTTGCGTGTTTTCAGGTTGCAGGATCCTAACTGACAGGCAGGTTTCTCCACTCAGCTCCGGAGAAAAAAAAAGAAAAAAGAAAAAGAAGCTCCTGCTCCGAGTTTATCTGATAAATTCCTTATGACTGCATTAAATCTGCAACCAACAGGCCCATGTATAATGGAGGAGGGAAACGATCACCGCTGATGGCCCCCCCCGCAGAGAAACATGGCGTCTGCTCTTGTCCAATCAATCGAGGACGCGGTGGACAGACAGCTTGGCATTAGCGGGACGTCTAACCTCATTGTGAGAGCGAACCGAACCTTCGGCGCACCGTCGCATTGATCCGGACCTTCAACGTATAAACTGTGTTAATTAAAGCTTCCTGCTTCAAAGCTGTCTTCCTTTAAATTGCTATTAATCTAATATTCACAAAGACGGGTCAAACCTGAGCAGACAGGAGGCTTAAAAAAAGTTGGTGTTCTCTTGTTTATTTTATATAAAAACTAAAACTTTGTAAATAAAAAACGCGCGTGAGCTCGATGAGGAAAGTCATCAGGATTTCCCAGGGGGCCGTGGGGCATCTCAGGAATGACAAACACCAGACGATCGATGGCTACTGACTTTAAAATTCAAGGAGCGCGTGTGGAGTTTTTTTTATTTTTTTTTATTTGTCTTATTTAAAATTTTAAGATCAGAGTTGACAAATAAACAAACCAGCTAATTTTAGTTCTTACAGTCACACACAGACCAGATTAAAGTACATTTATTTAAATTAAAAAAAATGGGACATGACTTCAGTTACATTTACTTAAAAACAAATTCAAGGTATTTGTACTTGAGTGCATTTTAAGCAACTTTATCCTTCTACTCATTTGTCTGACAGCTTGAATTACTTTTAAGATTTAAGTTTTTCATTACCTTCCTGTCCAGTGTAAACTCTGCATCTCCAGATTCTTGTATATTAAATTAAAAAATTTCTGATAAACTGAGGGATTAAATGTTCTTTGACTTTTTTTTAAAGATTACGGGACAAAATAACTCAAACAAAGTGATGATGTTACAGAATTTGATGCTTTACTGCAGATTAAACAAAGCAACAGCACATAAGAGTAGTTCAAATAAGCTCAAACTTAAGTAAATGCAGATCGGTTGAGCGTGAGGAATCTCCAGTAACTGTAGTAGGTCAGTGGGATGCGACGGGTTAACGAGGTCATCCTGTCAAATACATGGATCAGTCTGCATGTTTCGTAATTATTTAAATTTAAATTAAACATGA
This sequence comes from Brachyistius frenatus, assembly GCF_029030835.1. Classification (NCBI taxonomy): domain Eukaryota; kingdom Metazoa; phylum Chordata; class Actinopteri; family Embiotocidae; genus Brachyistius; species Brachyistius frenatus. The sequence continues at coordinate 869,399 of NW_027210749.1, forward strand.
AAGAAACATTTGAAGTAGAAAAACATGAGATGAAAACAGCTGCAGGTAGTAGAGTGTGAAAATGACCTGCTGTTATATATCAGGATAAAATATTATGAGGAAATTCAATTGACAAAAAGAGGCTCAATCACTCAGACTGAAAAGGAAGCCCTTCATGAAATCAATAAATAACTGTTATATTCTGTGACAGGTTTTACATTTGTTTGTCAACCAATATGTAATTTTACAGAGTTGAAAACGGATCTAGTCAGTCCCTCGAGGAGTTTTAATCTTATTGTTATGATCAAAAGTTGTCGATTTCTTCCTCAAAATTGTGATTTGTCGATTTTCTATTTAGGAAAATAATTGTATTTTTTTTTTTTTTTAACTACTACCGAGTTTGGAGACACTTTTTCAAAATTGTATTGAAACATTTCAAAACTACATGTCTTAGTAAAAATAAATATCATTATTAGCAATTAAGTCAAGTTTGGCATTTTGACCACTGCCATCTAGATTTTTTGACCATATTTGGACGAGCTGGGGGGAGGAGCGACGAGTGGTTCTGATCTGATTGGGTAGTTGAGGACACTAAGCCCCGCCCACATATAGCAGAAACCTGAATGCACCACAGGCACTTTTACAGCTTGAAAAAGCATCCTTTCGCTGTTGAAACATCTGACCAGCTGCACACAAGAGTTCAGTATCATGACTGCACTATAATTCACTATTTTATTCACAAATTCACAACGATGACAATAATAATTATGTTTGCCTTCTCTCATTAGTAGTGAAGTATTTGTTTATGGCTTAAATGATTGTAATAAATCTCTTGGAAGATGGAAACGGATGTTCACAGTGACACTATCAGGACTGAAAGTTGTGTGGAAAATGGTTTATTTAGGAGGCTGTAAATACCACGTACTGCCGGTCTTTCCTCTCCACTGACACCAAACAGCTGTTCGTCCCGCTGGCAGTTTGGCCGTATTTCTGCAAATTTCAGGGCTTTCGGCTCAGAGTTGCAAACATGTTTACAGATATCGAGCCGACCGTCCCAATCGGTGACAATAGCAGAAAATAAATTGTGTTTAAACCTGCTTTCCCGTCCACACAGCGATGCACTGAGCAGCGACCTGCGAGATACCAGCGCAGCATAAATTCTCTGAATCAATAAGCCTCCGCAGAGAGCAACATCCATCTGAGTTTAGCTGCTATAAACCAAGCGGACGTTCTCCTCCAGCTTTCATCCGCCTGGGAATCCCCCGGTGTTCTCCATCCAATTATCAGAAGTCGCTGTCATCTCGCTGCTGTGGGGCGTCTCAGCTCTGTTACTGAGAGGTCACAGCAGGGGGGGGGGGTCACAAATAAAGTATGACCTCCAGTCGGACTGAATTTAACCTTTAGCTTTAATCCAGTTTTAATCCTGAATCCAACAGTTTTAAATGTCGGTTCCTTAGCTGCAGTTTCATTATCGATGTCGTTCTGGAACCGATCGGCAGCCTCCAGTCTGACATCTTGGGGTTTTTTTTCGAGCCAGAAGTGACCATATTTGGACGAGACCGGTAGATCCGACTGAGAAACCTGAGGTCACGGCAAGGCGTGAAATAGACTGGCCCGTCCACTACGGCAAAAACTTGAGGTAGCCACGCTTGGCAACGTTTAGGTGTGACAGTTACATGTTTTCCTGTGGGGGTGGAAAAATTGAAAATACCGCATACTGGTTTCAACCATGTGATTTACAGGAAAACAAAAAGACGTGGTCGGAGTTCGGGGAGGAAAAACAAAAAATGAATGTGTCCTTTGTAAATGATACTTCGTCACGTCACATTTCCGTGTGTGTAACTTTCATGCCTAGAAAGCCCTAAACGTGACCATCTCACATTTTGCTGTAACGGACGGGCGTGTCTATTTCACGCTTTGCCGTAATACTGGGTTGGGTCAGTAGGCACCGCCCACCAATACCAGAAACCTGACCACACCACAGGCCTGTCAATCAAACGGCAAACCTGTGCTTGAGTCGTAATGCCTAATGAATGCTGGAAATTTGGTTATAACGACTTTTGGAAGACATTTACTGACTTTGTATTTCAGGAGAAAAGTTGTTGAACTATTCACCAGTTTCCAGGTGCACCGACTCATTCAGGATGGAATGTTTGTGGAGAACAGAACATTTTCTGAAGGCTCTAAATAAAACCTGTTTTTATCAGAAAACTTTCTGAGTCTTTCCTCATCACTGACACCAAAACAATCGTTCCTCCTCTCGGTTTGACAGATGAAGAGTATTTCTGTGAGATTTCACGCTTCGGCTCAAGAGTTTCACATGTTTGCAGAAATCGATCCAGCTGTCCGTGTCGGTCTGCATGTTTTACTCATTAAATCTGCTCAATATTAAATTACATTTACAGCAGTGCTGTCCAAAAATAAATAAATAATGAAAGTCTGTGTTATTTATATATATATATACAGAACTTACTATGTAATCATGTGTATATACTGTATATGTATCTTTCTGAATATTTTAGTAGCCTGGTCTTCATCAACCTGCAACAGCTTTCCAGGTGAAAAAAAAAAAATTCTTCTTTCAAACTACTAGAACTACACCCATAAAGATTAGCAACGGAAAAATTAGGCAGAAAAATGTGAAAGAGTGAAAGTGAAACTAAATGGAAATATGAGCTAATTATCCAACAAGTAGCTCCGCCTCCAGAGATCTGATTGGTCAACTGAACATTTGGAACAAATCATCATGACATCATCACTAGAAATATAACTCCTCCTCCTCAATGGGAAAATATAATTAGAGTTGAATTTCATATAATATGTAATATAATGTAGTTTCTACTTGTTATGGATCTATTAAATGACCCATTTGGTGAAGTCGGGTCACTTTTGGTCCTTTTTGGTCGCTCCGAGCACCCGTACCGTAACACCACGGATAGTCACGCACTTACAATCCTAGCGGAGGATAGCTGGACTGGTTTGGTTTGAACACATGACACGGAGCTAAAATGTTAAAAACACATGAGAACATGGATATCTTTGTTCATCAGATATCTTTGTTCATCAGATATCTTTGTTCCAACCAGACTGAACTAGCTGATCAGTTTAGTGTTTCTATGTTCTGTATTTATTCAGTTGGAGACTAGAAATCCTCTCTGTTGCTAGGTGGTTGCTAAGGGTCGGACTGCTTCCTGGAGTAGTAAACATTGCTTACGTTACATTAAGAGTTTACTAACGCGACTGATTGTTTTCCAGTTCTTCGACGTACCCCATGTGTTGCCATGGAAACGGAGATCACACTAACGGAAAAGGTTTTATATTTTGAGAGCGATATGAACACATTTAGATTACACGTTTTATTTAGTTGGTAACTTGTTGTATGATGCTTACGGACTGGCCGGATCACTGTCGTGCCAGTAATGACGTTGAAGCCCTTGAGTGTAATATTATGTTTTTAACTTCAAACCAAACTTCACAAAAAGATCTGCGAAGTAGTTTTTGAGATATGCAGCAAAGAAATAAAAACGACGACATCAGCACGTAAACATCAACGCGAAGAGAAGAAGAAACAGGCTGGAAACAAGCGCTGCTGCAGAGGACCGACTCTCGCTAACACTCTGTTACCACGGTGACACACACACACACACACACACACACACACACACACACACACACACACACACACACACACACACACACACACACACACACACACACACACACACACACACTCCTTCAGGTTGACCTATATCATGAGGGTTGCACCTGCTAGTAGCCTTTCATTGCCAGTCACGCAAACCTGCCGAGTCATCAGCAGCACCTGATAAATGAGCATGTTGGAGCGCATGTCCTGCACCTGCTGCTGCGAAGCACATGTTAGTTTACGCCCTGGATCAGCTCTTAATTATCCAGAACAAAGAAAGTGTTCCCGGTGTGGTTTTCTGCACGCGTGTGGTTATTTTCTGAGGAAATGCCTTTGATTTCTTGCACTTAAACCCCCCGAGACCTGTTTCTTCAGCTGAGAATGGGACCTCCAGCTGACGCAACGTAGTTCCACTTAAAAGTTCTGACGCAAGAGGACGTTCATCAGCCGAGTTTTAGCCAATGGCACCGTGTTGGGATCAAAGCCGCTAAAGACCGCTGGTGAGAAGAACCTCAGCAGCTGGTGAAACATCTGTCACGTAGAGGATCTTTGTCAGGAAGCAACTGATGAATCAGCCGGATCGATATTTCCAGCGATATTAGCTTATTGCCGATATTTTATCATCAAGGTATAAAAAGTGCTTTGTGTGCGTGTGGTTTTCTCTTACGATGTATCCCGGTGCGCAGACGCACGATCCGCCGACGCCGTCGCAGTCGGCTCCGTTGGCGCAGACGCACGGCTCTCTGCAGCCCTCGCCGTAGTAACCGGCCGGACAGGTCTCGTTGCAGTAAAGCCCCGCCCATCCCGCCGCACAGGTGCACTCGCCCGACAGAGGGTGACAGCTGAGGGAGGGAGCTCAAATAAAACATCTCCGCCCCGCACGGAACATCAACGCTTTTACATTTCTAGTGGGAAATACAGGACGAGGAAAACTTTCAAAATAAAAGAAGATTTACTTTATATTCTTATCACGGAGCAAAAAGGTGGAGCTGAGCTCCGCTGAAAGCCTCCTAGACATCTGCTCATCGTCACAGGTGGATATTTTATGAGAAACCTCACCGCCGGCCGTCTTGAGTACCTGAGCGTGTTGGCGGCCTTGCAGGGGCAGTATTTATCGCAGGTGAGTCCGTAGAGTCCGCTGGGGCAGAATCGGTCCTGGCAGCTGGGACCCTTGAAGCCCTCGTTGCAGAGGCAGGCCCCGTTGATGTGGTAGCACTTCGCTCCGTTCTGGCAGTCGCACTTGTGGGCGCACTGCGGCCCGTAAGTGCCGACCGGGCATTCGTCCTGACATCTGGGTCGGCGTCAGAAACAAGACGTTATTTTTTTTTTAACCCGCAGAGCCTCTTTTCTCAAAGAAAAGGTTTAAACAAGTTATCTGGATTAAAACTCTAAATCGGGTCCAAACTGTTTTCCCTCTGAGAGCTACTTGTGTTTAGTAACATTTGCTTCTTTTATGTGAACAAAAAACAAACTGATATTCAACGCACACATTTTGTATCACAACGGCTTAAATTCAACAGCATGTGCATATTTTTTTTGTGTGTATGCTTTTAATTTGAAAAGTTGCGGCGTTCAGATGACTTGCGACATTCTTTATAGCTCCGCCCCCTGCTGTTGCTGTCCAGCTGAAAATCTTGTATTTATGTTATTCACCTAATTTCTGAGCAGCCGTTATTTTCCTGCTCAGTGTGAGAGTGTCTGCTGTGTTTCTGTCCTCTGATCTCTGTGTCTCACTGTGGGCGGAGCTTAAACCTCTGCTGCACTGACACTGAGCAGACACAGGATCTGACTCAATCTGATTGGAAACCTGACGATACTACGTCCCGCCCACCGATAGCTGTAACCTGACTGCACCACAGGCCTGTCAATCAAACAGACACGCCCCCAAAACAGGTCTTCTTGAATCTTCTTTTCTAATGAATGAGGGATTATTTTCAGATGGACCTCCAGAAAACTAAGAAGAAGGAGTGACTTTAGCTAACAACACCGAGATAACTGATGGACACATTTTATTCACTTTGGATTTGATGAGAGAAGTTGAATGGGAGTCTATGGAGCCGGAGGCTTTTTGGAGCCGACCTCTAGTGGCACTCACTGGTATTGCAGCTTAAGACATCGGGCCTCATTTTTCAGATCCGGAAGCTACGAACACTTTTATTTACAATATGTTTCCTACAAGTCAATCCAGTGAGGTCGCCGTCCTGCATGTTTCTCTTTCGGGGATGTAAACGGGAGATAAAAGTCATAAAATTTGTTTTACGTCAACATAAAATCCCCCAAATGATCAAAATTAAAAACTCGTGTTGATGTAAAAGTGTTCAGATCAGTTTCCTGCAGCGTGGGCTGAATCATCCTTCAATCACACATTCACAGTGCAAGGAACGATCAATGGCTCGTCTCCGACCACCGAACAATAAAATCGGAGAGATATTTTCCCACATTCAGAGAGAACTCTGTTTTCCTTCCACTCGACGTGTGCTATACCATCACGTACACTCGAGACCATTACGGGGCCGACAGGCGGCACATTATGCAGGAACCCTGAGTGGTGCTCAAGGTTACCGCTAAGGCAGCAGCCATATGGATTATAATGAGTGCGACTGAACCGACAGGACCGAATGGAAAAAAATTCCATAAGCTGAGTCGAGCCTTAAAAGTTGGACTTCCCCGCTTCATTCTCGGCACGTGCACAAGTTGAAACCATTAAGAAATAGACAAATCACTCAATTAAACCTGCACAGTGAGGACTTCTGTTTGGTGTCACGTTTAAATCACGCCGACTTCCTCAGGACTCTTATCTCGGCTAATTCCATTAGAACGTGGACGGAGCGGAGGAGAACTCAATCGGAGAATTATTCCGTGTAGGCTAATTCACCTGTCTGGGCCCGAAATGAATGGAGGTAATTTGGCTCAATTGAGAATAACGATGGAGAGGGAGGAGGGAGGAAGACAGACAGGGCGGAGGGACGAAGGAGGGAGGAGGGAGGCCAGAGGGGGGACAGGGGGAGGCAAGGGGGAGGCCAGAGGGAGGACAGAAGGAGGACAGAGGGAGGACAGAGGGAGGACAGAGGGAGACCAGAGGGAGGACAGCGGGAGGCCAGAGGGAGGACAGAGGGAGGACAGAGGGAGACCAGAGGGATGACAAAGGGAGGCCAGGGAGAGGCCAGAGGGAGGACAGAGGGAGGACAGAGGGAGGACAGAGGGAGACCAGAGGGATGACAGAGGGAGGCCAGGGAGAGGCCAGAGGGAGACCAGAGGGAGGACAGAGGGAGGCCAGGGAGAGGACAGAAGGAGGACAGAGGGAGGACAGAAGGAGGGCAGAGGGAAGACAGAGGGAGACCAAGGGAGGACAGGGGGAGGCCAGAGGGAGGACAGAAGGAGGACAGAGGGAGGACAGAGGGAGGACAGAGGGAGGCCAGGGAGAGGACAGAGGGAGGACAGAGGGAGGCCAGGGAGAGGACAGAAGGAGGACAGAGGGAGGACAGAAGGAGGGCAGTGGGAGGACAGAGGGAGACCAAGGGAGGACAGGGGGAGGCCAGAGGGAGGACAGAAGGAGGACAGAGGGAGGACAGAAGGAGGACAGAGGGAGACCAGAGGGATGACAGAGGGAGGACAGAGGGAGGACAGAGGGAGGCCAGGGAGAGGACAGAAGGAGGACAGAGGGAGGACAGGGGGAGGCCAGAGGGAGGAAAAGGATTCTCAGGTTGTTTTGTCCTCGTGGTTGTTTGCACTTTATAAGTCTAACTGAAGAAAACTGTTATTCATTTGTTATTCGCATATTAAATATTACTAGTTTAGTAATCTCAAGTAAATATGCATTTCACACATAAAATGTTTTGTCCCTCTAATAAAGCCGACACATTCACAGCGACCGTGTTTAACGGCCGTCTCACTGCGGCTCACACTCATCTCTCCCTGCTGGATTCTATGAATATTTCCATCTGCGGCGGGATAATTTCCCCCGAGGGCGGCGGCACACTCTCTCACTGCCTCGTACCGCCGGGCGTCCTCAGCGTACCTCTCTCCGATGTAGCCGGCGGTGCACTGGCACTGCCCGCTGATGTGGTCGCACAGCCCGCCGTTGCGACACGTGCACTCCCGGGAGCAGTTGATGCCGAACGATCCGAACGGACACGGCTGAGCGCACACGGGACCCTGAAGGAGGGGAGAGCGGAGATCGGGTTTTACTGCCAAACGTGAGACGCACACACGAGACGAAAGTCGCTAAGACGGAGGCGGAGTGACGTCAGAGGGATCCCGTGAACGTTTTCAAATGATGAGTTCATGGGATCAAAGAAAAAGAGTTTGTTGGGTTAAGAGTCTTCCATCAAATAAAAAACACATACAAAAAACAGATTTATAGGATTTTAAGGCCCAAAGAGTTCAATTAAATACATTAAAAAAAAAACACGCAACTGGACATAAACATCAGTTTTTTGTGATTGTTGTGATCAAATATCTTTGATTTTGTGACTTTTCTCAAAAATGTCAGTTTTACGTGATTTTTATTTGTCGGTAAAATTTTGGGATTTTCTTTAAAAAAACTACAAGCTAATAAAGAAAGAGTCGTATGTAATCACTTGCTATGATCATAATATCACTGCATATAATAGAAACAGGTGGAAATATTTGAGTTTTCACAGTTTTTTTGTTTGTTTTCTAAACTTAAAGAAACGTCATGGTGCTCAAAGTGATAAAAAAAAAAAATAAACGTCCAGAGTCCTAAAAGTGACGTAACTTTACAGAACAAACTGTAACGATGTCAGGTTTGTTGCTGTGAGCTGAACGCTGACTCGGCTGCTGTGTGGCGTGTTGGCGTGTGATGTGTTGGCGTGTGACGTGTTGGTGTGTGGCGTGTTGGCGTGTGGCGTGTTGGCGTGTGACATGTTGGCATGTTGGCGTGTGGTGTGTTGGTGTGTTGGCGTGTTGGGTCATACCACCCAGCCGGCGGGGCAGGAGCACTGTCCGGTGACGTGGTGGCACATCCCTCCGTTCTGACAGGGGCAGCGCTGCTCACACAGAGAGCCGTGTTTACCGGGAGGACACGGCTCCTCGCAGCTGCAGGGACACAAGAGTTTATTAGGAATCATGTCGACCTCCTCTTTCACCTCCTCAGCAAACGGCTTTCCTGGACAATAAGAGAATGCTGGAAATATAAAAGGCACGAAGAAACGCTTAATCCGGGCTGCCCTTTGGTTTTACCTCTCTGGACAGAGGTGAACAAAACAATACGAGAGATTGTGTCCACCGAGGATTTTCAAATCAGGGTTTCGCTTTAACAGACTTTATTTTAGCTCCTGAAGAAAGCTGGAAAATCCAAGTTAGCCCTGAACATACTGAACGGTAGAGGGAACATGAATAATTTTGACATGTTTATAATTGTGTTTCTGATGTATAGAAAGCTAAAAAAAAAAAAAAAAAGTCTGAGAACACAGAAAATCTGTCCGAAATCCGAAAGATAATCAAAAACTTTGACTGAAGTAGAAACCTTTAAAAACACCAAAAGCTCTAACGTGTAAACTGAAGAAGAAATATTTCAGATTCTGGGTTATCAATCAAAGTGAAGCAGCACTGAACATTTTAACTCCTTTTACGTGCGTGTAAGTTTCACACTTTCAAAATGTGTAACTGTCCCGCCTAGACGGTCCAAAGCGTATCTATTTCACGTTTTACTGCGGTAGACCAGCGTGTCTATTTCACATTTTACTGCGGTAGACCAGCGTGTCTATTTCACATTTTGTGGTGAAACTGGGTTTCATAAAACACGTCAAACATAAACAAACATATCATTTGCCAAAACCACAAATATGACTGTTTGATTGGATCAGCGACAGTCGTATCGAACTTTCATCGTCATGGTAACAATAGTAAACACGTAGTTAACGTTGTGATACGGTTGCAGTTTGGTCAGATTTATGGAAAAGATCATTTTGGGTGTCAACTTAAACAAATTTTGCTTTGTTTACACTTTTTTTCACCTTCTTTATCAATTGAAAACTTTTATTTTACACTTTTGATGTTTCCAGTTTTGTTCAACAGTGTAGAAATGTAGAAAAATACAACATCAATAATGAAATCAACACGTTTATATCAAGCTTGAAAACTTTCGTTGAACCGGATTTGAAGATCTTGATTAATTTCCGTATCTTATGTCGCCTTAACTTTGAGCCTATTTGAGCTTGTTCTGGTTTCTTTTATTTGAATGTTTTTAAATGTCTTTTTTTTCTTTTCTTTTTTTATGTAAAGCACTTTGATTTGCCTCAAATATAAAAAATGTATAAACGCAAAAATTTAAAAATGAACAATATATACAGAATAAACTTGCCTTGTCATTTCTAGAGGATTCAGAAAAGTCAGTAAAAGTCTCTCACAAGGCTCCGGTGTATCCCGGCGCGCACAGGCACTCTCCGGTCTGGTGGTGGCAGGTGGCGCCGTTGAGGCACTGGCACTCCAGCAGGCAGTCCTTTCCGTAGAAGCCGCCGTCGCAGGGCTCCTCGCAGCGCCAGCCCTGGTAGCCGTCGGTGCACACGCAGGCTCCCGTGATCGGGTTGCATTTGGCCCCGTTGCGGCACTGGCAGCGGTTGCTGCAGTGGGGGCCCCAGAAGTCGCTCTCGCAGCCTGAAAACAGAAACGCAAAACAGGTGAATTTAATATAAAAAAGAAAAGAAAAAACACGTACACAGCAGGAGTCACGAGGCCGGAGACGCCGGAGACGCCGGAGACGCCGGAGACGCCGGGGACACCGCAGGATTCAGCTGAAGATGGAGTAACTTTCACCAGAGACGAGGTGACGTGAGGACGAGAAACAGAACAGAGGCTGTTTTTTTTGTTTTTTTATCGAACCTCAGATCTTCACTTCAGAGCTCTAAAACAGCCACTGATGGAGAAATAAGTGAGAAATAACCATCTTTTTTAAATGTAATCATCAAAGTGTCAGAACAAGTGTTTGCTCAGAGGAACAGCCAATCAGAGGAAAGGATTTACAGCCAACATGTCGTTCATTATTCATTTGAAAATCATTGTTATCCTGCAAAAAAAACACGCCATTTGAATTTTGGACAAAGTTTGGGTGCATTAAATATTTAATGTGTATTTTAAAATATGAATTATATATAGTTATAATGAATTAATTAGGGTTACATGCAGAAAAGTGGCTGAAGCTGAACATTTTCTGAAAAATGATAATAATAATAATTTATCAGTACATAAATACATGTACAGTGTTTGCAGACAATGAAAGTGACTCCCAACAGAACTTGATGCTGTTTTCATTCCTGTTGATTTGTATTAATAAATAATAAATATGGTCTCAATGATCTTGTTCTTCGATCGTTGCTGTGAAAAGAAACCAACAACGAACTGCTGACTTTCTGTTGGCTTCCCAAACACTCAAATAAAATAATTATTATTTGCAGGTTTGTGATGCTCAGAAAAATTGAATCTAACAGTTGCCAGTTTGACCACTTGAACAAAATCAATGCAAAGCTAAGTGCTGCACCCACAGACCGAATATAAAACACAGACTGAATATAAAACACAGACTGAATATAAAACACAGACTGGATATAAAACACAGACTGAATATAAAACACAGACTGGATATAAAACACAGACTGAATGTAAAACACAGACTGAATGTAAAACACAGACTGGATATAAAACACAGACTGGATATAAAACACAGACTGAATATAAAACACAGACTGGATATAAAACACAGACTGGATATAAAACACAGACTGAATATAAAACACAGACTGGATATAAAACACAGACTGGATATAAAACACAGACTGGATATAAAACACAGACTGAATATAAAACACAGACTGGATATAAAACACAGACTGAATGTAAAACACAGACTGGATATAAAACACAGACTGAATGTAAAACACAGACTGGATATAAAACACAGACTGAATATAAAACACAGACTGAATGTAAAACACAGACTGGATATAAAACACAGACTGAATATAAAACACAGACTGGATATAAAACACAGACTGAATATAAAACACAGACTGGATATAAAACACAGACTGAATATAAAACACAGACTGGATATAAAACACAGACTGGATATAAAAACACAGACTGGATATAAAACACAGACTGAATGTAAAACACAGACTGGATATAAAACACAGACTGAATATAAAACACAGACTGGATATAAAACACAGACTGGATATAAAACACAGACTGAATGTAAAACACAGACTGAATATAAAACACAGACTGGATATAAAACACAGACTGAATGTAAAACACAGACTGAATATAAAACACAGACTGGATATAAAACACAGACTGAATATAAAACACAGACTGGATATAAAACACAGACTGAATGTAAAACACAGACTGAATATAAAACACAGACTGGATATAAAACACAGACTGAATGTAAAACACAGACTGAATGTAAAACACAGACTGGATATAAAACACAGACTGAATGTAAAACACAGACTGGATATAAAACACAGACTGGATATAAAAACACAGACTGGATATAAAACACAGACTGAATATAAAACACAGACTGAATGTAAAACACAGACTGGATATAAAACACAGACTGGATATAAAAACACAGACTGGATATAAAACACAGACTGGATATAAAACACAGACTGGATATAAAAACACAGACTGGATATAAAAACACAGACTGAATATAAAACACAGACTGGATATAAAAGAATTCGTAGCTTCAGGTCTGTAAAATGGTTCTGATCCAGAAGTGTCTTCAGCTGCAATACCAGCGAGTGCCACTAGAGGTCGGCTCCAAAAAGCCTCCGGCTCCATAGACTCCCATTCAACTTCTCTCATCAAATCCAAAGTGAATAAAATGTGTCCATCAGTTATCTCGGTGTTGTTAGCTAAAGTCACTCCTTCTTCTTAGTTTTCTGGAGGTCCATCTGAAAATAATCCCTCATTCATTAGAAAAGAAGATTCAAGAAGACCTGTTTTTGGGGGCGTGTCTGTTTTTTTTTAAATTTTATTTTATTTATTTATTTTATACACTTTATTAATCCCCGAGGGGAAATGTCTTCACTACAGCAGGGGGGCTCTCAGGGGGGAGATGCTGCAGCAGGCTGCCACTAGCGCGGCGCCAGGTAACCTGACCTGAGGTGCATGTTTTTGGATGATGGGAGGAAGCCGGAGAACCCACGCAAACACAGGGAGAACATGCAAACTCCGCACAGAAAGGCCCAGGACCGGATTCGAACCCGGAACCTTTTTTGCTGTGAGGTGACAGTGCTAACCACTGCACCACCGTGCCGCCCTAAATTTGATTGACAGTGCAAACAATGCAGTTTGACCTGCTTCTGACCGTCTGATTGATCAGAGTTCACTCGTGCCAATGTGCATACATGTTACCATGGTTACCAAAATGAATGGCTCATCAAAATCAATGATGAGATCACTGCACAAACAGCAGGTGAAGTTATTAGGACTAGAGACTGTCAGGAACCGGCCGACACGATATTCTGGGTGTCAGTCAGATTGTTGGAAATTGAAAGGAGACCGAATTTGTTCCACCTGAACTAAACCGGTCGGGTCGTGACCCATCTTTGAACCCAGAGCGCTGTCGATGAGGTAACTCTGCAGTTACCGTTAGCTCTGAAGTCGACAGGATGAAAAACTTTGATCTCATCCTGACAAACAGCACGCCGATATTTACTGACCCAGCTGGCGCGTGAGCTCTTCATGCCGAGAGATACCTCGGAGCAGGCGAGTCAAGTCAACTTTCTTTGTGTAGGAATTTAAAAACTGTGAACACGTCTATACTAAAGCACATGAATAAAGTTTAAGATGAGTTTCAGCTGATCTGAAGCTTCGAAGAGAAGAAATCACTGACTTGATGCAGCTGCAGCAGAATCCTGTCTCTGATGTTGCTATCGGAAAAACACCCTTTTTTTTACTTTTAACTTCCGATTTATTTATTTAATACATTTGACCGAAAAAACAACAACATATTTCTGAAGACGATTTTCATCAAATACTGTCCACAGTTTCGGAAGTGACCATGTTTGGACGAGCTGGGGGAGGAGCCAGCGGTGGACCCAACGATACTAAGTCCCACCCATCGATAGCTGTAACCTGATTGCACCACAGGCCTGTCAATCAAACAGACACGCCCCCAAAACCAGGTCTTCCTGAATCTTCTTTTCTAATGAATGAGGGATTATTTTCAGATGGACCTCCAGAAAACTAAGAAGAAGGAGTGACTTTAGCTAACAACACCGAGATAACTGATGGACACATTTTATTCACTTTGGATTTGATGAGAGAAGTTGAATGGGAGTCTATGGAGCCGGAGGCTTTTTGGAGCCGACCTCTAGTGGCACTCGCTGGTATTGCAGCTGAAAACACTTCCGGATCAGAACCATTTTACAGACCTGAAGCTACGAACACTTTGAAATTCAGTCTGTGTTTTGTACGTCTAACATGACGTCAGCTTACAGTCACTGTAACTCACAGAAATCATGTCTGTAGTTTAGAAATCATTTAACTTGATGCTTTTGTTTGGAGCCAGCCCCTGGTGGCCCTCCGTGGTATTGCACTTTAAAGTGCTCCTGCATTGGCTCCACTTTTCAGACCAGGAGACTCTGAACATTTTTATATGTAGTTTATGACCAGCTTTGACAGGCTCAAAGCAATCTACAGCAGTGACACTCTCCAGGTTTAACTGGTATTAAAGGCCTCCGTGTGCTCTAAATAAAGATCTTCTTTAAACAACCTTTCCAACAGGCAGCTTTAGGGGATCTGCATCCTCCCAAACTTTTCCAAAACTAGTCGACCCGACAGTCACACCGTCGTCATGCAGCCGCCGGTCGACTCTGCAGAGGTGGTGAAGAGGTTGCAGGATTTTTCTTCCAAATTCTTCACTCTTCACACTCGTTTACAGCTGAATGCCTCTGAGGAAAGACTTTCCATTTTTTTCTCCTTATTCACCACGTCGAGATTAACAAAAAGCCGGGAAATCAAACAGAGTTCTTGGAGGCAGATCGGGATGTCGGTGGGACGCCTCCGAGTGCAGCCATTCAGAACAAGCAGAAGCACTTTTTGTATCTGTTGAAGGAGCCAGTTTGTTTTGAAGCATGGTGAGGCCTCGCGGCGGCACGTACCTGACTGTAATTGATGTTCAGAAGTGCGTAAACACTCAAATATTGCTCCTCGTTTATCCCGAGGTGACACGATAACTAGCTGAGAATAAAACGGCGCAAACATCAGCCGGGAGTGGTGACACACAGCGTGATGGATGCAGGCAGCTGCCTCCACAGTCGTCCCATCAGGATGAACAGCAGAGAGTTTCACTTCTACGAGACGCTGCAGGCTGTTTAACTGAATAAAGTGGAGCTAACATCTACAATATGAGAAAATTAGGAGTTGTATTCTGTAATCTAATGGGCCTTAATTTAGAAAAATGAAACCTGCATTTACGTAAACACAGTTATTTTAGATCTGTGTTTGTCTCTTGCACAGCGATGAACTCGGAGCAGCAGGAAGCAACAACCTTCGTGAGGAAGTATTTAAAGTGTCGTCTCTTCATCAACATCATCACTGAGTTCCACAACGTTAATGTGACCGCTAGTACGAGAACATTAGTGATTTCACTGCGGACCTGAAACTGGAGCAGAGAAACAGCAGATTTTGGGAGAACAGAAAATCTTCAACACGCAGAGTGTTCCTGAGCCCATGCAGTGATTTCCACTAAGAAATTATGCCTGCAGAAGATCCGAGTGGAACTCGGTGTTGACAGTCTGACTCTGGGGGATGAATTCATGGTGACACAACCCCGCCGATGTCAACGAAAAACCCACCTGGTGTCTCCTGACCTGACGATCCTTCTTCGGTCTTGGACGGTGAAGCTCCGCCCCTCTTGAAACGTGATGTCATCAGAACACCTCACCTGGCTCATCGATTCATCACCGTAGACTTTCTGAAGACTTTCAAGTGTCTCTGTTGACCGTTTATAGAGTTTGACCCCAAAATCATGATGTTTTTCTGGATCCTCAGGCGACACCGCTATAAAAACAACCATGATTCTTTAGTGGAAATCACTGCACGGGCTCAGGAACACTCGGCTGTAAGCAGGCGGGTTGAACATTTTCTATTCTCCCAAAATCGGATGTTTCTCTGCTCACGTTTCAGGTCTGCGGTTGAAATCCCAAATGTTCACGTTAGCAGCGGTCACGTTAACGTGAGGAAGACGACACTCTGAATACTTCCTCATGCAGGTCGTTGCTTCCTGCTGCATTACGAACATCTCTGCGCTCCGTTTGATCGCAGCAGGAAAAGTCCCTGAACTTACTGATCGACCGTCGCACCGTCAAAATAAAAGGATTCCTCTTTCTCTACACACTGATATTTATTCAACAGGTTTCCAGGACCTGTATTCAGAAAGTTTATTCTAAGTGGATGAATCACTGCCATAAATCAGAGCCTGAGCACATTAGATGAAGACAAATACAAAAAGACGGAACATATTATGGTATATTACATCATCTAAGAAAGCATAAATCAAAGCGCTATTATCTTTTTGATATATTTGATATATGCTTTTTCGTGGGTGAACTGCACTCCCTCGACGGGGAGTAAAGTAGTGCCAGGAGCGCTGGATGAATGGATCGATGTTAAAAGGTAAAAAAAAACAACCTGGAAATGCAGGAGAAGAGTGGGCGGGACTCTCACAGATATTATAGCGTTAAATGTTTCATCAGTGCCGCGGTGGACGGAGCAGACAAAGCATAAATCAGCCCTTCTCAATCTCTCTCTAATTTACTCTCTTGCCTTCCTCTCGCTTCCTCCAGCCCTCCTCCTCTCTCCTTCCTTCTGTCTCTCGCTCAAAGAGGGGACTTTTCTCTTTATTTCTCTTAACTAGTGAGCCGGCGCCGTCAAATCCTTTATCCTCTCACAGCCTCAATTATTCAGCAGCAAAGAGTCCAAATCAAGTGACTAATGACTTTGATCAAGAGTAGCTCGCTGGCACCGAGCAGAACTTTCCGCACTAAATGAAGAGCTGCATAATATACTTTGGCAAAGGGTAACTCTTTAAGGGATATTTCGAGGTTTGTCTACGGCGGAGGAAACTCTCTGCCAATAACGGAATCGGAGGTTTTGGAAGAGAAAACCCTCCTAGAAAACATCTCTCACCCAATGTGTCTTTATTTCTGCAGTCTTATTTTTTTGGTCTGAAGTTTTATTTGTAGTTTTGATCTCTATAAGAAGATATTTTTGTGGTTTCAAGTAAGAGTTTTATATCTCTTCTCTGCAGCTCTATCAACAACAGGCTGTTTTTTTTTATCTGTCTCTTTAAGGCAAATTGATAAACAACCCTCTCTTATGATTGGCTGATTGATACACTGCAGAATATTACATTTATTATTTTGCAAAAATCATCGCTCACAGCTTCAGTTTTCTCCGCAGTGATTGCTTGTTTTAGCATTGTTTAACTACTCAGAAAGGCGGACCAATCAGCGACCAGCAACGGCAGTTAAGTGCATTCGTCCCGCCTCTCTTTGACTGTGATTGGACGGCCGGCTAAAAACTAACAGTAATGTGCGCAGCTTTTCACTTAAAGTTGGAAAATTTTCAATAAATGGTGGCCGAAAAATATCGCTAACCGTTTAGGGCTTCGTGCCTCGTCGTGCTGCTGGCGTTTGAAAACAAAAAAGGGGCGTAGCCAAACCAGGCCCACGGGCACCAAATTGGGCTGCTTTGGGCTAAATCTATCAAATAAACTGTTATTATACAACAAGTAGTTCTGACCCAGAGATCTGATTGGTCGACTGAACATTTAGAACAAATCATCATGACATCACATCCTGTTCATCACTAGAAATATCACTCCACCTCCTCAGTGGGAATATATAACTAGAATAGAATTTCATATAATATGTAATATAATGTAGTTTCTACTTGTTATAGGTCTATTAAATGACCCATTTGGTGAAGTCGGGTCTCTTTTGGTCCTTTTTGGTCGCTCCGAGCACCCGTACCGTAACACCACGGATAGTCACGCACTTACAATCCTAGCGGCGGCTAGCTGGACCGGTTTGGTTTGAACACATGACACGGAGCTAAAATGTTAAAAACACATGAGAACATGGATATCTTTGTTCATCAGATATCTTTGTTCATCAGATATCTTTGTTCCAACCAGACTGAGCTAGCTGATCATTTTAGTGTTTCTATGTTCTGTATTTATTCAGTTGGAGACCAGAAATCCTCTCTGTTGCTATGTGGTTGCTAAGGGTCGGACTACTTCCTGGAGCCATAAACATTACATGCGCTTCTACTGATGCGACTGATTGTTTTCCAGTTGTTAGTCGAACCCTGTGTGTTGCCTTGGAAACGGAGATCCCACTTTTTGTATTTTGAGAGCGAATCGCCCCACAATATGAATATATGTAGATCACATGTTTTATTTCAGCGCCTCGGCCCCGACCGCATCACCGTCGTGCCAGTAATCACGTCAAAGCAACAACATCTCGTGTAATATCGCTGAATGGAGGCGATGCTGTGAGTAAATGCAACACGTTGCACTTTCAGTCTTAGTTTTGTATTCAGACATTTGTTTTGTTTTGTTTTTTAAAAAAAAGTCACAATTAAAAATCTTTACAACTAAAAATCATCACGGCTTCGAGGTCGACCGCTGCTCAGCTGTTACGCAATCTGTTTTTTTTTAATTTAACACCATTAAAAGACTGAAAACACATTTATTTCCCAACAATGTAAAGCAATTAATTGGAATAAACTGGGTCGGGTCAACATTAATTTGACACAGACGTAACGTTTGCATTTTCTGAGACAACTTGAATGAATGCCTGTCGGCTACATGGCATCACATCCAGATATCTGCACCGGGTCAGACAGCATCAGAAAAACAAATGACATTAAAAAACAGAATCAGAGAAGATCTTAACAAGGGATAGAAAAAAAAACCCTGAACTGTGTGAACTTACTGAAGCTAAATTCTAGTAAACAAAAAGACACTCTCGAGTGTTAATGTTTGTGTTGATGGTGACGAAGATTCGGACGTGTTCAGATTACTTTTGAGATTTTGCTGTTTTCTATGTGAAACTATGATGTCAGATCGCTTCACTGCCTGAAAACATGGTGGGAGGAGGGATGGGAAAACCAAACAGTACCTTTAATATCCTGTAGGTGGAGCTCAACTGACCAGTCTAAGTTTAAATCAATCATCAACCAGATGATGATGAGCATCTGAATCAAATATTTACATAAAGGTATATTTGCAGCACAAAGACTTCAGACAGCAGAAGTATAACTGACCACAGAGCAGGAGTCAAACAGAAAAAGATGAAATATATCGATGCATCCTTGTGTTAGAAAACAAAAGCTCCTTTAAAGTATGACTGAAACTGAACCAGATACAAATACTGTGTCTCAGAAGTGTAAATAAGTCTGTCTGCAGCTGAACTTTTGACTGTTAGTAAAATGGCACATTTGCGGGTAATGAGAAACTGAGCATTAACTACAGCGTCTGAGCTCTCGCTGCACCAGCAGACTAAAAACTCTGACACACAAAGGAAAAAAAAAATCTAAATTAGTAAACACCATCCATCACAAAAAAACCCTGTAAGCTACAGTTCCAGTATGTGGACAGAGCAGAGGAGAAATCAGATCACAAACTCTTCATGTTTCTACCACAGTCTGGATATAAAAGTGTTCGTAGCTTCAGGTCTGTAAAATGGTTCCGATGCAGAAGTGTCTTCAGTTGCAATACCAGCGAGTGCCACTAGAGGTCGTCTCCAAAAAGCGAACTAGCAAAGATGGTGATGGACATAATCTGAACTGGAGGATTTAACGTTCACAAACCAAAGGGGGACGTCGGTTCGACTTACTGAAGAGAAACTGCTGCAGTCGTCATTTTATTTCATCAGCATTATAATGTTATAACACACTAACGGCACTATAAGAGCCACAGCGTATAGATAAATGAATATTTCCTGCATTATTATGGTGTGATTAGGAAGCAAAGCCAACATTTCATAAAGTTATCGGAGCCTATTGTAACATTGTATTGCACTGTACTAGCCTCTCATTACACACACACACACACACACACACACACACACACACACACACACACACACACACACACACACACACACACACACACACACACACACACACACACACTGTGCATGGCTGATTGATGTTGTCATTAACTTGTCTGCTGCTCCTCTTTTAAATGCTGTTCTCTCTTGTCTCTCCAGCCATTCATATAAAAAAAAAAAAAAAAAAAAAAAAAAAAAAAAGCTCGAGGGCTCCACTGGACTCCTTTTTCATCCCACAGACAAATAAAAAGTTATGCAAATGCAATAATCATTCATTAGTCATTATCAGGTGCACGAACAAAAAAAAATGTCCAGCATGCATTTCTCTGCTTTATCTAGTTAGAAGTATATGAGTGCTCGGAGACGTGTTTCCCCCAAACATTTATTTATCCCGGTAGCATCGCCGGTCCTGCAGCCGTACAGTTGGAGGGGGGTGATGGGGGTGGTGGGGGGAGGGGTGATTAAATGCCTTGCTGACAGGCCCTGAGGTAGCAGTTATTCAGGGATGAGGACCATTTCCAGTGCAGCACAGAGAGACAATCTACTATTTCTAACCAGTGTGAGAAAATACAAAACCTCTGCAGCATTAAATTAATATTGAAAACTTCTTTCTTCTTTTGTTTCCTGACCGACCGCCGACATCTTCATTCACCGAAGCTGCTTGAGTCCACCGGTCAACGAGATTATACTGATTAACTGTGTGGAATAAAGTAAAAAGAAAAAAAAAGAAGAAAAAAAAAACGCTCGGCAGTTAAAAGTGGTCACTCAAAAGGACATTAAAAAAAAAAATAAAAAAAAAAATCCTCTGCCGTTGAATTAGCTGCTCTCGTCTGTGCTTTATTTTTCGCCTGATTGAGTTCGAGTTAAAGCGGCGCACGAGCAAAAAAACCACAAAACTCAGAGGAGGGCATTGATTGTCGACTTCCGCCGGGCTGAGGCCACTTCACTCCAAAGGTTTGGGGTAATTACTGATTTCTGTTTTAGTTTTCTGTTTGTTTGGAGTCGTTTTAAAACCGAACGAAAAATTGTTTTTTTTATACATTTTATTTGTATAGCGCTTTTCAAGATACTCAACAACACTTTACAAGTTAAAATGATGAAGACAAAAATAAGTATTGAAAAATTCCCGCGATTTTTCTGATGAAATATGTCGTCGGTAGAAGCTGTGCTGAAAGTATTAAGGACATCAAGGAGGTGTTTTCAAACAAAACTGGCTTTATGAACAAAAAAATAACTCATCAAGAATAAAACTGCTCTGTAAAGCTATGTCACTTTTATGATTTAGTTTTTCAACTTTTGGCCATGTTGTTTTTTTTTAAGCTCAATAAATAAATAAAAAAGATTAGAGCCCAAATATTCACGTGATTTGCAGCATGATTATTACCACATGAATCAATTACATATCCATATTTAATCAGTTAGTGCCTTAAAAAAAAAAGTGCATTTTTCTTTCTCAACTTAAAATTCCTGGAATTTTAAACAAAATTAACCTAAAAACTCTTAAAACATTCGAGTTTTGGAGAAAATGTTTTGAACGCAACAATCCAAAAAACCTGAAAGTAGTGAAATGACTAAAAATGGCCTCTTAAAGGCCTCACAGCAAATAAATGAAAAACACACACAAACAGACGTGAAGTTTCACCACCACTTTATCAGAAATGAAAAGACGCTGTTCCAGCTGACGGAGAGAAAAAAGGCCGTCTGAGCCGAGAGACACTAAACGTCTCGTTGCAGCGATGAATAAATGATTACAGACGTGTTCGGTGTCATCGAGCTCGCCTTCAGATCCGCTGTCAGCCGGCCGAGGAGGCGTCGGCCGGCTGACAGCGTCTGTCGGGCTAAAAGCCAACGAACTACACAGTCAGGACACACACACACACACACACACACACACACACACACACACACACACACACACACACACACACACACACACACACACACACCGCCTCCAGTGTAACTCATCCATCTTGTATTCGTAGCCGTCTTTCTCATAAACTTGCTGGAAACTCCTCCTGACTTTGACGACACCGTCGGTGATGAGCAGCCGCCGCGTCGCTGTTTCTATAATCTGCTATTAAACGCGCAGCTCCTTCCGTTCGTTCCACAACAAACTACTGCTGTTGCTTTTCATGAACACAAAATGCGATTACTTCCCGGGCAGCAGAACAAACAGCAGAGTAAGGACTTTTAAGAACTCTCTAATGCAGTGGGTTCCCAAACTGTGGACGCGTGTACCGCTGAGGGGACGCAACAGGCTCGCTGTAAGGCCTCAAAACAGAAGTCTGGTGTTACTAGACACGAATATCCAAGCGTGAATGTAAAGTTTTCTTTATATTTCTGGTTCTAAAACTAGAAAAAGAAATACTCACAAAAGTATGTGAACCTCCAGGATTAGAAGGTAATTTGAGTTGATTGTATATAAAAGTGTTCGTAGCTTCCAGGTCTGTAAAATGGTTCTGATCCAGAAGTGTCTTCAGCTGCAATACCAGCGAGTGCCACTAGAGGTGGGCTCCAAAAAGCCTCCGGCTCCATAGACTCCCATTCAACTTCTCTCATCAAATCCAAAGTGAATAAAATGTGTCCATCAGTTATCTCGGTGTTGTTAGCTAAAGTCACTCCTTCTTCTTAGTTTTCTGGAGGTCCATCTGAAAATAATCCCTCATTCATTAGAAAAGAAGATTCAAGAAGACCTGTTTTTGGGGGCGTGTCTGTTTGATTGACAGGCCTGTGGTGCAGTCAGGTTACAGCTATCGGTGGGCGGGGCATAGTATGGTCAGGTTTCCAATCAGATCGGTTAGATCCACTGCTGGCTCCTCCCCCAGCTCGTCCAAATATGGTCACTTCCTGCTCCAAACCGCTCTGCTCGTTCAACACTAACGTCAGACTAAGTCTGACGTAGCTCAATGCTAACATTAGCGTAACACGTTCAAAAATTTTGAAATAGCTTCAAAGTAAAAAAAAAAAGTCGATGGATCTGACGGGCTGGAAACAAAATGTTTCTACGCGTCCTTCTGAAGATCTTAAGTCATTTTTTTTTTTTATCAGCGCTCTGATTAATAAATTCCTTCTTTGATTTTAAAACAGTAGCCGTTTATTGTTGTTATTTACCCTTCCTGAAAAAGAAATTCTATCAGCAGTCAAAAAATGTGATTTATTACATCGTGAAACGGGGTTTGATGAGTTTGATGTGCTCTGATCTGTTGCTTTAAGATTTATCATATCAGAAAGGTAAAAAAAAAAAAAGGAAAAAAAGAAGTTTCTTTTCTGTATAAAAAAACAAAAGTCTAAATAACTGAAACGTCCCGCAGATTCACTTGAAGGAAGATCAACAAACGGGGATGAAAACAAACAGTCGTGAAACCAGAAGTGCAGAACGTTTATATTTCCAATAACATCCGGCAGCGCAGCACTTTATTCGAAGCCGCGCTGCTCGCATCAGTAAAAGATATTTTCATCAGCGCGGCTGTCAGACGGCCGTCGCACACGCTGACAAACGAGTCAACACACCTCGGAGGAGGAGCAGCGGGTTTCCTTTGGTGGTTCTTTTTAAGCTCCTTTCACCTCTGAAACAACGTGATGCAGGTTGTCGATAACTGAACTGCGCAGGGGGGAGGGGGGGGGGGAGACCGGAGGTAAGGACGCCGAGCCGAACCGAACCGAGCCGAACCGAGCCGAGCCGAGCTGAGTCAAACCGAGTCGAGTCGAACCGAACCGAGCCGAGTCGAACCGAGCCGAGTCGAACCGAACCGAGCCGAGTCGAACCGAGTCGAACCGAACCGAGCTGAGTCGAACCGAGTCGAACCGAGTCGAACCGAGTCGAACCGAACCGAGCTGAGTCGAACCGAGTCGAACCGAGTCGAACCGAGTCGAACCGAGCCGAACCGCGGCACCGGAGGAGAGTCGAACCGAGTCGAGCCGAGTCGACCCACCATACCGAGCCGAACCGCGGCACCGGAGGAGACGGCTGACCCACATACCAACAGCCGCGCTGCTGTTTAATTCAGAGCCATTGATTTCCTATTTCCAATTAATAATTGTAATTAGTGGCAGCATATTTCAGGCGCGGGTCGATGGGAGAGGGGGAGTGAGGGGGGAGAAGGGGGAGAAGGGGGCGGGGCCAGATGGATGACACAGTTTGTAAAGTGTCGGTTTGAAGTCGTGACGCCTTGCGAACGCGCTGATTGAGTTTTTTTCCCTTTTAATGAGGCCATTTTCATGTCCAGATGATAAGCCGGCAGAAAGTCAACACTCCGTTAATCAATGCGGTCGTTGTTCGAATCCTCGGGGCGGAAAAACACAAACACACACAAACACACACACACAAACACGCACACACACGCGCGCGCACACACACACACACACACACACACACACACACACACACACACACACACACACACACACACACACACACACACACACACACACACACACACACACACACATCAGGTCGAGCGAGGCCTTCAACGACTTCTTTGCGCTCTTCGCCTTGTTGTTGTTGTTTTTTAAAGACTAAATAATTGCTGTCGTTAGCGCTCGTCAACAACTTTGCGGTGGAGTGATGCATGAGATGTGGCAACCTTTCATTTGATCACTCTGTGTGTGTGTGTGTGTGTGTGTGTGTGTGTGTGTGTGTGTGTGTGTGTGTGTGTGTGTGTGTGTGTGTGTGTGTGTGTGTGTGTGTGTGTGTGTGTGTGTGTGTGTGTGTGTGTGTGTGTGTGTTGGACTCTTAGGAGTGGTGCAGCTTTCCTTCCTTTATGTGGTAATTGCATTTTAATGATGTCTTCATCAAACTTTGGGGCATGAACCGGAGCGATCAGGTCTAATGGCTGCCGGCGGTGTTTGTCCTCAACGAGGTGAGAGGTGCACATCAGACGGCTGATGGCTCCGTGTGGCCAGAGGTCAGAGGTCGGACCGCCATCCCGGTCCTGCTCCTCTGAGACCGGATCAGGTGACTCTCCAAGACTTCATTTAACCGTCTTTTACTGTGTTGGTTTATTTTACGGCCACTAGGAGGCAGCACAACGAGTTGTAAACACGTCACGCACATGCTGGAAAGTTGATATTAGCAAACAAATTCCTATTTACTCATCCGGCCGACACTATTCTAACTGTCCTCTCAGGTCTGGTTTCACTGGAAGTTCACCAGGAAGTCTCTAACTTTACTGTTTGATGCAGGAAAAGCAGAGAACGGACAATTTATCTGAGATTTTTTTAGGGGGCCTTGAAAACAGCTTCTTGCACGAAAAAAATGATGAGTTTTTAGTTTTAAAGTACACAACGTGCTAAAACTACACCACAAGGGTCAAATTACTCAACATTACTACCTTTCTACATCAATCAAACGCATCGCTAATGCCTCCAGGATGCTATGCTAGCAGTATGCATGCTATGCTCATACTCTAAAGTAAGACACAAAGCCTCAGCAACAAGGTTAGTGGAGTTACCAGGTAGGGAAGTCCCCTCACAAACCAAAACAATGAGCTAAAAGACGCTAAAACACTTCAGAGCAGATGATTATATTAAAATGATTATGTGAAAATAATGACGAGGGCGGCTTTGATTCCTGTTTGTGGACGGCTGTGGCGTTAAAATGTTTGTTGACACAAAGCCAACAGTCACGACTGCGACCTTCCCAAATCACGTAATCCATCCGTCTCCGTAATAAAGCGAAGAGAGGGCTGAATGAAAAGCATTGCACCATTTGGAAAGTTCAGTTGCTTATTATTAACTATTTACATAAGGAATGTAAAGTACACACGAATCAAATATGAACTTTAAAACTGTGCGCTGATAGCAAGCTGGATGGTCCCTCTCCTCTTCAGCCCGGAAGATGCAGCATCCATGATTTCCAAAAAAGAATTTCCAATTCGGATTCATCATTTTTTTTTATACCCAATCATGTTACTGATCTGTTGCCATGGTAACATGATTAGTTGTGAGATGTTCCACTAGGTGTGTTTTTTTTTTTTTTTTTTTCATCTTTACACAACTTTTCCTGATCCTGGCCAAATGTTTTTTTTAAACGTGATGCTGGCATCAAATTCAAAATGAGCACAATATTTTTAATAAAACAAAAGAAATTCTCCATTTTAATATTTAATATGTTTGTTTGTCTTTGGTCGATTTTAAATTAAATACGGGTTTATGTGATTTGCAAATCCTCGCATTTTGTTTTTATTTACATTTTAACATCAGCTTAAGCTTTTGTTTATTTTTTTTAAATATTTTTCCTGAACAATACTTTCACTTTACATTCCTGCTCATGCTTTGTGTTTTTTTTCCCCCCTTTGCGGTATCCTCTTACTGTTCGTCCTGAAAGACGCCCAGACTCCATGACGGATCCGTGAAGTGCCTTCCTATTGTCAAACCTCGAGTACACTCTTGAGTCGGCTTTAAATGTGGTGTGTGTGTGGGGGGGGGGGGTCTGTCCTTTAGGAGTCGACAGACTGAAACCTTCCCCTCTCGCTCGGAGGTCGCACGGCTTCCTCCTCGGCTCCGCCGGAAAGGTCAAGACAGGATTTGAAGTGCAAAATGAACGTGGGAGGAGTGGATGAGGAAAACAAAGAGTGGTTGAGATTGGGCTCCTCTGAGCAGATGTAAAGTGGAGGTGTGGGGGAGTGGGGGCGGAGGGGGCGGAGGGGGTGGAGGGCAGCCGATGAATAATTCCCGAACCATTTTCAAAGTCAACGCGAAGTCAGTCATGTGGGGAAAGAAGAGGATCTATTGTGGCCACTTCGGCTGAGAGGCGGCGCTGGACGATAAACAAGTTACTTTGGAAATTAATCAGAGTGCAGGAGAGAGAAAGAGATGGAGATGGAGAAATGCTGAGGCTGTGGAGGAGGAAGGAGGGGGAGAAGGTGGAGGGCGGGGGGGGGGGGGCAGGCGGGAAAAGCAGCGCCGAGTGGCCAAGTCGTTATATTCCTTAATGGGTTGTCTGTCATGAGGCTTGGCCGGCGTGGGCTCACGTGGCATTAGGAGGAAAATGGGTAATCAAAAGGTTTCCGAGGTGAGGGCCAGTCCATTTCCCTCTCACTCCGCTCACGCACAAGATGGATGGCGGCGGGCGGAGAGACAGAAAAGGACCCTCTGGATTTGATGGGAAAACAGCAGCTTGAAATGTGTTTGCAGAAGGAGTCTGAGAGTCCAAAAATACACACTTTGTGAAGAAAAACATGACTTTCTTTAGTATCAAACTCCAAACAGAAGTACTGGTGGTTTTCTGCCTAAATGAAAACAAGTTGGAGTCCTGATGAAAACAGAAGAGGAAAAAAAAGGATTCAGTATTTTACAGCAGCTCTTTTGCTACGATTGTTGTTTTTTTTCGCAACCGCAGACACGACGACGTCTTCAGGTCTGAAACATGAAGCGACTGCAGAAGTCGCTGATGCTCGGTGTATCTTTCCAACTGAACTGTTTATGAAAGAGTTCGTAGCTTCTGAAAAGTGAAGCCAATCCAGAAGTGTCTTCAGCTGCAATACCAGCGAGTGCCACTAGAGGTCGGCTCCAAAAAGCCTCCGGCTCCATAGACTCCCATTCAACTTCTCTCATCAAATCCAAAGTGAATAAAATGTGTCCATCAGTTCTCTCGGTGTTGTTAGCTAAAGTCACTCCTTCTTATTAGTTTTCTGGAGGTCCATCTGAAAATAATCCCTCATTCATTAGAAAAGAAGATTCAAGAAGACCTGTTTTTGGGGGCGTGTCTGTTTGATTGACAGGTCTGTGGTGACAGACAGAATCTGAACTGGAGGCTTCATAACGTTCACAAACCAACGATGACATCACTGATGGGTGATGACATCACTGCTGGTCGCCGCTCGCTATCTGTCTGTAAAACCAGATGAAACATGAAGTTGGATGATTTCTACTTTCCTCCGTCTGAATCCAGATTTTGAAGTTTCTGCATTCGGCCGTGAACACTTTAGAAAAACTCTCCATGGAAGCGAACAGTTGCTCCGTGTGATGTCGCCTCGGCCTGCAGCTCCTCTGTGAGGAACCTTGTTTTCTTTCTTCATTCTTTAACTCTTCTTTCACCTGCAAACTTTTTAAACGAGGAACATCCCGTCTGAAAAACTGCTCCCTGAATTGGTTTCCTCCGGGCCGGACTATCGAGAGCAGAACAAACCCTTCGGTGACGCTCTCTCTTTGCTCTCCATGCTGTTGTGTACAGCTGCTGCATGTTGCTTCAGTATTTTCTGAACACAGATATTTTAATGTCGTCGTCTTTTATTATTTTCACTGTAGATGTGAAGTGATGCCGGGAGCAGGTTTTAGTTTGGTAATAAACTTAACTGATTGAGTGATAACTGTAGGTTTCTGTCTCAAGTGTCAAATAAAGTCTCATTTGTTGACGTCTGCCTCATGAATCCTGCACCTGTTTGAATCTCCAGATGCAATACACACACTGACCTACAGGGGCAGTGTGGAGATGTTTACTTTCAAACTTGAATTTTGATTGCAGTGGAAGACATTTGCTTTCAGAGCAGTTTTTTTTTTTTATGCTGCATAAAAAAAAAAGACCCAAAACTATCTTTATATCTGCAAAACTGAATGGAAACAAGTCCGAGACCGTTACGACCGTGCACAGCGGAAAAACGCGAAATGAAATAGTTTGTGGGCGGAGCCAATACGTTTGGTCGCTCTAATTATATCCTAGTTTTTCCCGATGCTCCCTCTGGTGGAGTCCTGCAGTAACGCGCAGAGTTTAGTTCAAGAACAACTCAACTTAACGTGTCCTTTACACGCCTCCACAGATTAGTAGAAATATTATAAGTGGAACTAAGAAGTATCTGCAGACTAGAAAACAACAGCTGTCTCAGTTTGTCAAAATTTGGATGTCACATGACTCGCTGACATTTCTGAAGTAGTTTCGTGAAACGATGCCGAGACGTTGATGTTCGGCTCGTTTGTCTGGAAGGTCTTTCACATGAATTACATCCGAAACTCGGAAGGAAGACTTCAATTTTGTTTAAACAATGAGCAGCGAGAGAACGATACTTTTCTCTGCTGGCGGTGAACGTTATTATTATTATTATTATTATTATTATTAACATTGAATAAAAACTAAAAAAAAGTCTTCGTGACATTTGAAGATTTGACGCTTCTTTTTTTGTGCCGCTCGCTGTAATTCAACAAATTGCAGGAAATGCTGAAGGATCAATTTATTTATTTGTTCCTCTCACTTGCAACCAGCAAAAGACAAAACCCATGATTCATAGCTTCAAGCTGACCCCCTCCCCCCCCCCACCCCCATTACAGGACATCACAGCGCGGGGCGTGCGGTGCAGAGAGCCCGTCGCCCCTCAGGGGTTGTGGTGAAATTTGATTAAAAAGTTTGTTGGTAAATTAATTTTGAACAAACACAAGGGGCATGCTGATGTGGAGGGAAGCCGTTAATTGGAGTGTGTGTGTGTGTGTGTGTGTGTGTCAGCACAGAGTGTGTGTGTGTGTGTGTGTGTGTGTGTGTGTGTGTGTGTGTGTGTGTGTGTGTGTGTGTGTGTGTGTGTGTATTTTGTGCAGGACATTCGTTGTCTCTTTAGACTGCATGTGTTACCACTGAGGACCTTAATGAAGTGCCAGGATAAACATCCAGAGGAGCTGCAGACCTTCGCCAACACACACACACACACACACACACACACACACACACACACACACACACACACACACACACACACACACACACACACACACACACACACACACACACACACCTTCCCTATGCATTCCCATACGTTCATCTGCCTCCCCTCTCTGATTATAATTTCCCATGATCCTCTCTGTCCCGTCCTCCCCCTTCAGAAAACTCGCCACATCACTCGGGTAACGAAGGGTCCACTTTGTCATGAAAGGCCGGTCTCCTCCATGAATGAGGGTTCGGAGCAGGACGAAGCCCAGAGGAGGCGCCGGCTAATGGCTGCTGACCCTGCAGTACCCCCCCACTCTCCTTCTCCTCCTCCTCCTCCTCCTCCCCCCTCCAGGGCGAGTAACAGGTATTA
The DNA here is from genome assembly GCF_029030835.1 of Brachyistius frenatus. Classification (NCBI taxonomy): domain Eukaryota; kingdom Metazoa; phylum Chordata; class Actinopteri; family Embiotocidae; genus Brachyistius; species Brachyistius frenatus. Next base: position 899,125 of record NW_027210749.1, read on the forward strand.
GCTGCGTAATGAACTCGCCGCTAATGAAGATCAGTGGGAGTTCACAGCCGTCTGCTGCCGGGCAGAGATCAGCTGAGGAGGGACGGAAACAAAGACAGAAGTCTGGCTGTTACTGCGACATGAAAACCACAGACTGGATAGAAAAGCTGCAGTGCATGATGGGAAGTCATCAAGAGATAGAGCAGAACATTTCTGATGCATTCAGGAACCTCCGTTCACACCTGTAGAGTTCCAGTCGTTGCGTTTATACGTGACTTTATGGATCTAGTTTCATTTATAGAAGTATTTTCTAATAGTAGACCGAAGCGCTGCTGCCAATGTTCTTCATACTTTTCGTTTCTTTCTCCCGAAGGAAATAGAGATCGAACACTGAGAGTCAGTGATGATCAGAAAGTGAAGAATCTGGTCTGAAGTCAGTTTCTGTTTCAGGAAGATTATTTGCGGTAATTTTTCTTTCGTTCTGAGAAGTTGGATGACGAGATCGATATCGCTCCGATGTGTGTTAAAGGATGATTACGCTTCATTTCAACCTGCTGTAAAGATAAGTTTGTAAAGATTCCTATTTTACCCAAAGACAGCATGTTAGCATCACTGTTATTCTTTTATCCAAATAAAAGTCCAAAAAGCAGATTTCCCATCAGGTTCAAACTCTCCTGTTGTGTCATTTGACTCATTTAGTTTTTTATAAATCAAACCCCGTCACTTCCTGTTGTTCCGTTAGCTCGCAGCAGTTTGTTTTGATGGTGAGAGGAGAAAAGGGGCGGGGCCTCACTGGTTGGAAATGCAGTTATTTTGTTTGTTAATGAAGTGAGTTTTGTTTTGGATTTCCGCATCGTAATACTTTTCTGCAGAACTTCTGTTCACGACTTCTTTTGTGCGAAAAAATAGTGGGAATTTTGCAAAATTGCAAGCTCGTGCCAATATTGTAGAATTTCTTGAATTTGCGCAAATTTCCTGGACGGACTGATAAAATATCATTTTAACGCAACCGATCCACTGAAGATACATAAAAAAAACAAAAAAATAGATGTCAACACCTGTAATTTCACCAGTTTTGGTCAAAACGGTGAGAAAAGAGGCGGAAATGTTTTCAAAACAAATCAAAGCCGGATGTTTGCAGAGAAAACGCTCAGAAATGTCGCCGGAGGATCAGATATCTCCGAACATCTCATCATCGCCTCCAGCAGCTGGAACGCCGACATTTATTATCATCTTTGTTATTTTTAACGTCCATTCTTAAAAAACAAATAGAGACAACGTGTTGTTGTTTTTTTTCATTTTATTTTTAGCTGCATCCTCTCACTGACGTGTTTCGATAATAACACGATTAAATCTCTTTCACTCGTCACATCATTTTTAATTACTGTTTTTATTCCTCTTAAACTTTACCTAATCTTTTTTTTTCTTGTATTGCTCAAATTTAACTTCAATTTATTATTCTTATTCCAGATTTTATTTCCGTAGCTTTTAGTCATTTTTAATTGCATTTCATCGCCTTTTTCTGGATTCTTTATTTAATAAATGTTTCTGCATTTTATTTCACTCTCACTGGTATTTCAGCTTTTAATATCTTTTATATTTGTCTCATCTATCTTCTTGGTCTCAAATTGCTTTTTACATGATCTGCACAACCCTGTATGAAAGCATGATATAAATGAAGTTTTATTGATTTTTATTGATAACTGTGACTACATATATTTTTCTTTGCCCCTCCCTCCTCCTTCCCCCGCCCCCCCCCACCCTCCTCCTAGCATTTCCCAGCATGCCCTCTTCCGCCATAACTTTTGAGAATAAAACAACCGAATGAAATCAGTGTAAGTGTGTGTGACTGTATTTACTTTGGAGTCTCTGGCTTCTGTTCAACTTCTCCCCTGAAATGCAAAGTCAATAAATGTTTTCCCAGAAATTCATTACGATGTCATTCACTAAATTCCCTCCTTCTTAGTCGTGTCCATCTAAAATGAATCCCGTCATTAATTAGATATTAGGCCTCAAAAAGCGGTGTGTTTCCTGAACTTGCTGACGTCCTTGAACCAGGAGAGCTCCTCAGATTAAACCCTGTGAGTAGCAGGTCGGCCCGAGTCCCGCTGTCTAATTGTAATGGAGGTAATCTTCATTAAAAGGCCACACAGTCTGCGCTCTCTGTTCCCGGGAGGGTTTATGGTTTTTTTTGTGTCTTTCCTGAGTCTCTCTCCTCCTATCAGCTCCGACCGGCAGCTTTTACTTTCCCTCCTGTCGACTTCGCTGCCTCTCGTCTCCCGGCGGAGGGATGACCTTCCCGTCCCGTTCAGGACTGCAGAGTCACCGCCGACGGGGATTGAAAACTCATCTGCTCGGGAAATCTGTCACGTCCAGAATCCAACCGCCGCCTCTTCGTCTTCACTCCTGTACTTTCTCATAAAAGAAGTTAACCTCTCGCACCCGCCGCTCATCTCTCCTCTTAGGAGTTATTTAACGTTTCACGAACAAACGTTGTTTCACCTGTAAAGACGTCTTTAGGAAACTTATTTTTTTGGGGGGGCCTTTTTTTCTTCTTCTGCCTTTTCACCTCCTGGAGAATATGAATAATAAGCTTTATGGTTATTTCGCAATGTAACTATAACGCTGTCGTGTTTCTGAGTCAAGAACCATGAAGTGAGTAACCCTTTAGGATCATCGGTGGAGGCAGAACGTTGCTCGACAACCACAGAAAACCTTGAAAAGGCAATATGGCTCATTAAAGTCAAGGTATGTAGTGAATGTTTAAGTTATAAATGTGTATTATTCCATTTTCTGCTTTCACAGGAACAAAAGAAACAGCTTTAATTCACTGATGAAGGCCGTGATATGCAGCTGAAAGATCTGTGAAGATCTATTGGATTTTAAAATTGAACTTTTGTGCTGGAAGTTTTTCAGGGATTTTAAAGTGAGGACACAGATCAGCTGTTGGAGGTCTCAGGTGGAACTGGAGCGGGATCGCATCTAAATACAAGACCGGAGTCTTCTGCTCTGTGATTGGTCGAGAGCAGGAGCGAAACACGGCACAGCGTCACCTGTCAGAGGGTTCGCAGGATTTATGACGGCTGCAGCCTGAAAACCTTCTGCAGGACATCAAGAGGTCGAAACATCACTTAACCCTCGAAAGCGGTTTTCAATTTGATCCCTCGTTAGACTTATATACAACATGTGGAGGTTATTAGATTCAAATTATATTACTAGTAACCTTGTCAAAGACAAGTATTAACAATAACAAACACTAAATTCTATTTTTAAGCATTTCTGATATGTTACAATCACTTATAGACGAAAGAAACCTGCTGAATATTAATCAGGTCGGACTGATAGATTTCATGTTTTTTTATGTTGCACATAACGGCTGTAACTTCAGACTGAGTGACACCGATCGGTTCGGTAATCAGTTACGTGCTCGTGGTTATCGGACAAAGCTGCAGCGTCCACATTTCTGCAGTCGAAGGAAAAGATGAGGCAGCATTTTCTGGAGCCGAAGCGGTTCTGATTTTAAACCAAGCGTCAACTGTTGGTTTGTAAAGCTGGGGGAGGAGCCAGCGGTGGATCTGACCGATCTGATTGGAAACCTCGACGATACTACGTCCCGCCCACCGATAGCTGTAACCTGACTGCACCACAGGCCTGTCAATCAAACAGACACGCCCCCAAAAACAGGTCTTCTTGAATCTTCTTTTCTAATGAATGAGGGATTATTTTCAGATGGACCTCCAGAAAACTAATAAGAAGGAGTGACTTTAGCTAACAACACCGAGATAACTGATGGACACATTTTATTCACTTTGGATTTGATGAGAGAAGTTGAATGGGAGTCTATGGAGCCGGAGGCTTTTTGGAGCCGACCTCTAGTGGCACTCGCTGGTATTGCAGCTGAAGACACTTCTGGATCAGAACCTTTTTACAGACCTGAAGCTACGAACTCTTTTATAAACAACTCACCTCAGTTAAGGGTTTAATTAAATGTGTTCATCTTGCATGAGATCATGAATGACAGACGTTGAACTCAAGTTACTTCCCGATTATTTCATTAAAGGTATTAATGCAACGAAATAGTTCTTAATTCACAATAATCAACGTCCCTTTACTGTTAAGTGTTACAAAACTACAAAAAACGCATCACGATGATTAAACTCGGTGTTACAAAGAAGTCTTTACCAAGTTTTGCTGAGTGTCAAACACAAACCCGGAGCAGAAGCTGCACTCTTTGGATCTGCATGGGTTTTGTGGCGCTGAGCTGAGAGTGTCAGCAGGAGATAAGAAGGCGAGAGGCTCACGGGAGACAAACCGAAGAGTGAGAAGAGACGAAGAACGGCTGTAGGGGAGCGCGGGCCGCATTATGTCGTCGCACACCTTGACAGGCTTTCCCCCCGTTTACGTGGATGCCAGCAAGAGAAATGGTGTGAAACTTGGCTCGTGCAGCGACTTCGGCAGCAAAAGAGAAGCAAATTCATCACTGCAGGCAAAGTGTACGAGCACGATCCTCCCCACCTGCTGTTGTGTGTGTGTGTGTGTGTGTGTGTGTGTGTGTGTGTGTGTGTGTGTGTGTGTGTGTGTGTGTGTGTGTGTGTGTGTGTGTGTTGCCTCCATCTGCATGAACCCGGCGCTGATAAATGGCCCGTCTGGACGCGGCGGTGAGCGAGCGCCCACGCTGGCCGCTGACAGCCACAGTGTCGTCTCCACCACGCGACCTCCGCACATTAACATATTTATAGGAACATTTACAGGAAAAACAAAAAAAAAGACACAGCAGGTAAAATGTGCCTCACATCAACCTGGTATCACGGCAAAAATGTGAAATAGACACGCTTGGTGCTGTCTAGGTGTGAAAGTTACACGTTTCCCTGCAAAAACGCTCAGAGTCATGTGATATACAGGGAAATTAAACTTTTTGAACAAACACGAGGTCATCGTTGGTTTGTGAACGTTATGAATCCTCCAGTTCAGATTCTGTCCGTCACCATCTTTGTTAGTTCAGAGCGGTTTGGAGCAGGAAGTGACCATATTTGAAGAGCTGGGGGAGGAGCCAGCGGTGGATCTGATCGATCTGATTGGAAACACGACGATACTACGTCCCGCCCACCGATAGCTGTAACCTGACTGCACCACAGGCCTGTCAATCAATGAATCTTCTTTTCTAATGAATGAGGGATTATTTTCAGATGGACCTCCAGAAAACTAATAAGAAGGAGTGACTTTAGCTAACAACACCGAGATAACTGATGGACACATTTTATTCACTTTGGATTTGATAAGAGAAGTTGAATGGGAGTCTATGGAGCCGGAGGCTTTTTGGAGCCGACCTCTAGTGGCACTCGCTGGTATTGCAGCTGAAGACATTTCTGGATCAGAACCATTTTACAGACCTGAAGCTACAAACTCTTTTATATCCAGACTGTGGTTTTAACGTCTTGTTCTCATGATCTAGCGTCACATGACATTTACATGCGTGTAACAGCGTGACTATCTAACGTTTTGCTGCAGTGGATGGTGTCTACCTGTGATCCCGGGTTGCTCTCTCACACACACACACACACACACACACACACACACACACACACACACACACACACACACACACACACACACACACACACACACACACACACACACACACACACACACACACACACACCGGGTTTTACATCTTCACTCCTTCTGTTTTCGACACACACATCCAGCTCTGAACTCCGATTTCGTCTTCACACTCTGTCGGAGAAACTTTGCTTCTACATATTAAGTTCGTCCTTTAAAACGCAGCACAAACAACTGAAGTCTCAAAAAGCCGCTCGTAGCTCATCATAAAAGCCATGTTAATTTAATGTACTCGGGCATTGTCCGTTTCCATGACAACAAATGGAGACCTGCACCGAATTCATCACTTACGGGGGAACACAGACAGGAAGATGGACATCGGGGGGGGGGGTATGTGTTTCATATTAAAAACTGTTTGCACTGACAATGATGCAAATTTAATTGGATCAAAGATTTACAACAAACCTTTTTATTGTTTCTGGAGTTTGAAGTCGTGTTCATACAATCAAGATGTTGTAAACTCTAAATACTGTGAGTCACGTATCGGTTCCTTATTTTATGCTTTTCTTTTTTATGTTTCTTTTGCAGAATCTGTCCTCATTAAAAATTGCAAACACAACTTTGTCTCCTTTTTAACTTCCTTAAAGACGTAATTCCCCGCCGATCCGAACTATTCGCTTCCTAAAGTGCCGCTGCAGCAGTCTGCGTCTCCGCCGCCCGACTCCATTAATAATCTTCATCGTCTTAAACGGTCTTCTTTGCGACGTTCCTTCTTTTTATCTGATCCTCGATAATCTCCCTCATTATAATCACCGTCTTTACATTACATGATCATTTTCATCAGAATTTGTCCTCTGTGTCATTCGTGTCTTTGTTTCCCGCTACTTTTCTCTTCCTCCTCCTCCTCCTCCTCTTCCTCCTCCTCTTCCTCTTCCTCCTCCTCCTCCTCCTCCTCCTCCTCCTCTCTCTCCCTTCAGTCCACTTCTAAATTTAAGCGCCTGGCAGAGCATCAAAGATCCTCGGCTGGTCCTGAGTTTGGAGCGAGAAGGCGGCTCGGAGAGCTAATCTGGTTAGCTGCAGAGGACAACCGTCCTCCTCTTCCTCAGCGTCCTTCCTCACCTGATAGTTTGAGTCACTTCAGGTAAAACGCGTTCCTCAGGTGTGTATTGCGTATTTTAAAAGGAAAACAAATCTGCACTCTTTTGTGTTGTAAATACACGTTTTTAAATGGAACATTCTCTCCTAAATACGAGTGTTTTTACAACTATTGGTACGTGTTTGAATGAAGTCACGTGCGGTCAGTTTTAAAGTTCAGATAAAATCCGGTTTCTGGACAAATATTTAAAACTTGAACGCTTCCCGTCTTGTTTTCTACTAAAAAAGTGCGTTTAGTTTCCTAAACATTTCCTCAAAAACAAAATGAAACACGTCAAGTGAAACGTTCAGTATGAATATTTATCAACTTTACAGATATTCCATAAATTAAATTAACGTTTCCGTATCCTTCGTTGTCGAACAGAGTTTCCTCCTTCAGCTGTCGAAAACCACGTTGGCGATGATTGACGCTTTTTTATAGCCAATAAGATTCCGAACAGAAGGATATGCGGTTTTAAGTGGGCGGGGCTTATACCGGACGCAAAGAGTATAACGCTGAAAGATAACTCCCTGCCAGTCGTGTGCGTTCAGTCAGAAAATGATTTTATTTGCTGCTTGCTGATTTGATCATGAAATGAAAGCCTGATGGACATTTTACAAACTTCACGCTGCTCATCTGTGTTCATTGTAAAGAGTTTGATGCGTTCTCTTTTAGATAAACAACGTTTTTCACCAAATTCTCAGAGGAAAAAGATTTTGTGCCGTTGTTTTTTTGGAGGAACACCACCTCAGAAAACCAGCTGTAAAATATTCCTTCTCTGTGGCGTCGTTATCAGATTTGAATCTGGACTCAGACTTCGTGCTGTTTTCCAGCTACAGGAAGTTGTTTGCAAAAAAACGTTCTGCTTCAGTGTGATCAAAGTCACCTGTAGTGATTCTGATGAGACGTGAAACTTCAGACTGTTACCTTTAAAAAGAGACCAAACTTATGCTACATGTACGACAAACAGTTCAACAGCAGCTTTCACTTTACTTTGTCTTGACGAGGAATTTTAGGTGAATTTTACTGGAATATTAAAGGTTAAAAATTCTCTTCATGCTCATGAATAAACAAGAAATATTGTAAATTTTTCAAAACATTTTACTGTTGCAAATTAGAAGTATATAAACATTATTTTCATAACTAGGTTGAAAAGATTTCCACTCAAACGGCAGCGAGCTTTCTCTCTTTGGAGAGCTGATAATGAAGTACATTCATTTACCACATTTTTCAGGACTAAAATAAAACATATGGTCCGGTTGTCTTGTGTTTTTCAGTCTTTGCTGAAGGCTGAATTGTTTCTGACCAACGTTACTTTCTTAATTCACATAATGGAAACCAAAACAAGCTCAGTTCACTCAATGAAAACAGCGAGAGGCGACTAAAAGCTTCAAAAAAGTGAATGGACCTTTATGTGGGGAATATTTAATGAAAGACGGACTTTCATCTTCCAAAAATGTTTAAAGTGTTTGATTTTCAGAATAACATTCATCAACCAAAATCCCAGCTGGACTTTTATCTTCTCGTGTCTCAGCAGTGAAACAGACGCCGAACTCTTTTCCCATCAGCCTCAGCTTCGAACCGGAGGAGCCGGCGTTCGACCGCCAATCAAGATCCGGCGACAAATTACGTTCTCCCGCCGGTGACGAGCAAGACGACAGATTCTGCCGTCGGGACGCGAGGAAAAAATATATTTGAGGCTGCGGCGTCGCTTCATCACTAAAAAACCAACACAGAGGAGCGGTGAGGACGGAGACAGAAACGTGCCGAGTTCAGCACGTTAGCGGTCAATACTTCATCCGGTGCTTCACGTTCGGCCGAAGTGACGGTAGATTTTCAGAAACCGCCGTCTCTTCGGTTCCCTCGATTCCACGAGCAGCAATAAAAACAGGTAAACAACGGGGAGGGGCAGGAGACCAATAACTAAAGGGGGGCTGAAGGGGGGGGTCATTAAGTGGCAATAAACCCCCTCAAATCCCCTCAAACACACACACACACACACACACACACACACACACACACACACACACACACACACACACACACACACACACACACACACACACACACACACACACACGGAGGAGTTCTACTGAACTGGACTCCTGCAGCACCGAGGAGGGCAGCGAGAGTCTGAAGAGTCGAACGTTGGAACCAGTCGGAGGAGATGAGATTGATATCGAGATGCAGTCGCCTCATTTCCACTTCAAAAGTGCAATCAGTTAATTTTTTTTTTTAATTTTTTTTTTTTTTTTACCCCAGAAGCGACCTGAAGATCTTCAGAGAGCTGCTGACCAGTAACCAGAAACTATTTCTATTTCTGCACCTGATGCTTTGAAGCTCCCCCAGCTCGTCCAAATATGGTCACTTCCTGCTCCAAACCGCTCCGAACTATCAAGATGGTGACGGACAGAATCTGAACTGGAGGATTCATAACGTTCACAAACCAACGATGACATCACTGATGGTAGATGACATCACTGATGGATGATGACATCACTGATGGCTGCTGATTCAGTTGGACACACATGTCCAGGTTTAACACTCTTTTCTCTGGTCGACCTTTAAACAACTTTGGCGAATTCAAAATGTGTTCAAAAGAGACAAAAACATTTTTGGAAAAAGGCCAAAATTCTGATTCTGATTCTACGGAACTAAAAAACAAAGCAGGAGAAAAATTTAGAAAACTGCAGATGGTTTGAAAATGCAGAAGACACAGAGTTGATATTAATATCTACGGTGAGTCAGGAGCCGTGTGGGGAATCAGACGTTGGAGCTGCTGCACAATGAATACAAACTTGAGCAGAAGAATCTCCGATCGGCGTCTCCGCAGCAACACGGGGGTGACTTCGGGATTTCATCTCTGGTTTATAAAGACCTTATTGGTCTGGACTCAGATTCTACGTCTGACAATCATCGTAGATGAGCAGCGACAAAAATCAAACCCCAGCTGTGTGTGTGTGTGTGTGTGTGTGTGTGTGTGTGTGTGTGTGTGTGTGTGTGTGTGTGTGTGTGTGTGTGTGTGTGTGTGTGTGTGTGTGTGTGTGTGTGTGTGTGTGTGTGTGTGTGTGTGTGTGTGTGTGTGTGTGTGTGTGTGTGTGTGTGTGTCTGTGTGTGTGTGTGTGTGTGTGTGTGTGTGTGTGTGAGAGTGTGTGTGCGCGTGTGTGCGTCTGTGTGTGTGTGTCTGTGTATATGTGTGTGTGTGTGAGAGAGTGTGTGTGTGTGTGTGTGTGTGTGTCGACTCCATATGATGACATATTTACGACCATAAATTGCTTTTCAGATGCTCTAAATCATAAATCCAAACTTGAACTGAAACGTCCCGCGTGGAGTTTTTGAGCCGAAGCCAAACGAGAAGATCACGACGTCCTTGTTGCTCATTAAACCGGAGATCGGCCTCCGCTGTGAAAAACAGCGCTCTTCAAACTTGACATAAGGTTAACGTCGTTAACTGTCGTCCCGTTAAAATGCCAATCTGTGATCATTACGCTGCGTCGCACACGATTAAACGCTGCTCACGCTCGGCGAGCGTCTTCGTGCGTGAGTTGGTAAACGACGGAGAAGTTTGTGCGAACAACTTTTTACATGCTGGTGACTTTTGGAGTGTTTTTCAAAGTATTCAGAGTTCAACATCAGCACTGAGTTCCTCACGTTCACGTGACCGCTGGTGTTTGTGATTTCAACACGGGCGTCTCGGACGGTGAAGCTCCGCCCCTCTTGAAACGTGATGTCATCAGAACACCTCGCCCGGCTCGTCGTTTCATCCCCGTAGACTTTCTGAACATTTCAAGTGTCTCTGTTGACCGTTTACACAGTTTGACCCAAAATCGGATGTTTTTCTGGATCCTCAGGCGACACCGCTATAAAAACAACCACGATTCTTTAGTGGAAATCACTGCACGGGCTCAGGAACACTCGGCTGTAAGCGAGCAGTTTGGTTCTCCAAAATCTGCTGACGTTTCAGGTGACATCACAAACGTTCAGGTGACCGCTGAACTCAGTGATGATGTTGAACTCTGAATACTTCCTGATGAAGGTCGTTGCTTCCTGCTGCTCCGGTTGGTCGCTGCGCTGCGTTCAACAGCACAAATCTCTGAAGGGTTTTTTGATCGACACCTGCACGTCAGCCGATAAGTAAATAGAGAAATATGCCTGGAAGTTTTGATCATTTTTGATGTTCGTATATGAGAGAAAAGACGACGCAGGTTGAATAAAAGCAGAGCGACACTTTGAGGATGATTTTCTGGGACTCACCGCTGGAGCAGTCCAGTCCTCCCCAGCCGGGCTCACACTGGCAGGTATCAGGAGACACGCAGCGTCCGTGGGCGCACTCTTCAGTACACAACGCTGCAGACAGACAGGAAGAACCAAAACAACGTCAACACAAACAACGTCAACAGAACACAACATGTCCTCATCCTCACTCTGCACAAAATTAAAACCCAAAACTTTATCAGATCGAGTCGAAAACCTTCCAAAACGAGTTCCTTCCCGTCGCCTCCTCTGCGGCACATAAACGCGTTTGTAGGATCGTGTATAACGTCTCCGTTCGATTGTGCTTCGGGCCGCCGTCTAGTTTCACAGTGCAACTTCTAAAGAAGTCGTGAAAAAAAATAACAAATAAAGTAGAATTAAGTTGCAGTTTTTTTTTTTTTTATCCACGTCTGTCCACGCTCATAGAATATATGTAGGGACGCCTTCGAAGGAATTTTCACCAGTAAATCTGATTCCAGATAGAAAAAAAAACCAGGAGTTGTTGCCATGACAACAGACGGAAGCTTTCAAATCTGGGATGTCGCTGCAGAAATAAACAACAGATTCTAAAACGTGGAAGCTTTTCACACGCGTCTGTCGCTGACTCAGTGTCTGACCACGTGCCTCGTCCTCCTCGTCCTCCTCGTCCTCCTCGTCCTCCGTAACGGACACGAATAACGGACAGAAAAGGTTTTTTTTCAGAACATTATGATGTCACGTCGATGTTGACCTTTGACCCTTCGGATATAAAACGATAATTAGCTCAGGTTTTATGGTTTCCACTCTGTTTTTCTCTCTCTGTCCTCATAAACCAGCGGCTGGACTCATGCTGGACAGATGGACTCCTGAAGACAGCAGGACGAGGACGAGGACTTCTGGAGGACATTTTACTGAACGCTGCTCTTTATGTTTGTGTTTTCTAGTGTTTTATTATTAGTTCTCTCTTTGAAACTGGTCACAGCTTCATCGCTGCTAAGAGGAACCCGCTTCATCGTTTTATTCTACTGGCCAAGAGCGGCCCAATTAGGGGCCCGCGGGCCGAGGTTGGGTCCTCATTTGCTTTGTTTTGGCCCTTTTGACAAACTTGAGCTGAATCTCCTTTTTGTTAAGTCCAGTAAAATCCAAACAGTAACGACACAAACTATAAAATTTTGTGCAGCTAAAAAGTTTATAAAATGAGTTTACACTGACTTTAAACAATTTCCCTTCATGTGATCAATAAAGTAAGAAAGTAAATCTGTCTGACTGTCTGTCTTTAAGCTGCCAGTCGAGAGATCAAGGCCGTGACACACTGACAAGAAAACATTTAGAAAAAAGGTTTTTACAATCATTTCTGCTAAATTTTATTTTAGATTTAGAATTGTAATTTTCTTTAGAATATATAAAATTTCAATAAAATGTTTTTTCAAAACAATTTGGGAATTTTTTTGCATTGGACAAAGTAAAGGACGCAGTGACCTTTGACCTCCGAAATGGAATCAATTCATCCTTCGGACCGAGTGAACATTTGTGCCAAATCTTGACGTTTTAGTGACGTATCTCTGGGACATTACGAAAATGTGACGAGTCATGAAAACATGTCTGATGAAAACACGTCTGATGAAAACACGTCTGATGAAAACACGTCTGATGAAAACACGTCTGACTCGGTGGTTTTTCAGATCTAAAAAAAAATAACAAATTCCTGACTTTCCGTGTAAAGGCTTCAACCCCGTGTCTGACATTATTAGTGTTCCTCTGTTATCGAGTCTCAGCTCTCCTGTTTGACGTATTAATATATCAACCAGACGCAGATGAATCTATCAAGAGTACAAATTATGACTGGCGGGTTAATATTTATGTTTCCACCAAGTATCCCGATAGCTCTTTATCGGCATTATACAGCAAACAGATAAGGCGTCTCTGACATCTTCATTTTCAACCTCAAGCTTCTCCGACCGCTGTAATATTTCATTATGACACCACCTTTACAGCAGAGAGCCGCCGAGCGATATCTGCAGGTTCAAAACAAATGGCTCATCACAACGTAAGAAATGGAGCGCTGTTTTTTCACAGGGCCGCCGCATGTCACGCTGTCATTATCCGGCACAGCGATTAGCTCCAGAGGCCGGAGGAGGAGGAGGAGGAGGAGGAGGAGGAGGAGGAGGAGGAGAAGGAAGAGGAGGAGGAAGGGAAATAATGATAGAGAGAGACAGTCAGAAGCGAAAGGGGAGTAAAAGGAACAGAGACAGGCGGGAGGACTCTTCATCATGAAAACGTCCCTCCTGCTGACTTCAAAGAGGAACACATCAAAATGACTTTTAATAATATAAATGCAACTTTTTTCACTTGCAGTTATGAAGTCGTTGCATCACGCGGGATGTTTGTGTTGAAACCCCCTCGAGGCTTTTATACTGTACAATATAATCTAGCATGTTTGTATCTATAATAACTTCCTTCAGCTTTTGTTGTTCCACAAGCAAAAACAACAAAAAAGTGGAGTTCATTGTTTTTACACTGAATTCAAAGCCGTTTTTAAAATAGGAATGTTTTTTAAGTGATAGACTATGAATTACTTATTCATAAATAAGGATATTTTTACGCTTAAATATTTACAAACCTACTTATAAAATCTGCAATGTATGTTTTTTTAGCTATATTAGTGTCCTGCTACAGTCTGCAACGTCCATGTCCATGTTTATATACTGGAATAAAAAAAGAACTATCATCGAGAAAATTACAATAATGTTTCCAAAAAAGTTGGGATGCTGAAAAAAGACCAAAGGCAACATATACATTTTTTAAACTGAGAAATTGTATTATTTCATGAAAAATATCTGCTCATTTTGAATTTGATGCCGGTAAAACACGTGTCAAAAAAGTTAAAACAGGTTCATGTTCACCACTGAGCTACATCACCTCTTGTTTTAACAACACTCTGTAAATATGCTAATAATTGCTCCAAAATCTGAATATATCATTCAGCATTAATGCTTCCTTCCAGATGTTCAAGCTACCCATGCCATGTGCACTAATGCATCCCTGTACCATCACAGATGCTGGCTTTAGAACTGAGCTGATAACAAGCTGGATGGTCCCTCTCCTCTTTAACCTGGAGGATGCAGCATCCATGATTTCCAAACAGAATCTCAGATTGTGATCCATCAGACCTCAGGACAGTTGTCCACTGCACCTCAGTCCATCGTCAATGATCTCGGTCCAGAGAAGGCGGCGGTGTTTCTGGATCATGTTTCTATCTGGTTTCTTCTTTGCATTGTGGAGTTTTAAAAAGCATTTTTTGACGCAGCGTCGAACTTTTTTCACAGATAACTTGTGTAAATCTGGATAATAAAGACATTTGATTTGATCAGAGGCGTGTGGCTGAGAGTCAGACCCGTTAACACGACTGTTAAAAATAAAAATTTGCTGTTTTTCGTGTGATTTGTTGCAACAATTTGTCGGTCAGACGCAGTGACTTTTTTGCAGTCTCTAATTTTGGGGTTGCCTGGCAACCAGCGGAGGGTGTGAATGGGTGTGAAGTGGCGATGTGTCCGCGGTATACCCAGTGCCCAGTGCATTGTGGGAGAGGTGGTAATTGTTCCCTTTTTGTATTGGCAACGGAGGACATTGACACCTCTTTCTACATTATAATTAGTGCTCACACACACACACACACACACACACACACACACACACACACACACACACACACACACACACACACACACACACACACACACACACACACAGAGTCCCATAGTTTCAAAATTAAAAATTAAATTAAAAAAAAAAAGGTGTAAAAATGGTAATTGAACCTATCATAGTAAAAAAAACTTCATGTTGCTTAATGGAGTGAAAAATCAAAGCAGAAGCGTCTTTATTATCATCTGTGAAACTTGTTAAAAAATGAAAGGCTGAACTTCGTCTAACCCCCTCCCCCCTCCCCCTCCCCCTCCATCCAACTCATTGTGTGAGCCTCACTTGTGTATCAGAGAATAAATACTGCATGCAGCATCAGATAGGGATGGCGCCGCTGGAAGGCGGGCTGACAGCTCGGAGACGTCGGCTCCTCCATCACACAGATATGACGCCATGAATGTGGACGGGAAACAAATGAGCATCACATAAATGAAAGAAGAAGCTTTTTCTTTGATTTGATAGGACCTGCATGTGTGCGACGAGCCGACCTGTTTTTTAAGGGCTTGCGGGGAGGTGGGGGGGGGGGTATTAAAAATGAGCGCGGCGTTGGGAAAGTGAAGTGCTGAGTTTGGAGAAAGTCCGCGAGCAGGAAGGAGGTAAGTGCAGGAGTTAGACCGAGCCCGGCGAAGGTGGGTTTTACAGTATCTCAGTCACGGAGGGGTCGTCCTCGCTAAATTTATTACGGCAGCGCGTTAACATTTTACAGCTTTTTTTTCCCGTGCATTAGGACAGAAGCCCTCGCGGCCTCGGGCACTCGGCACCGAACGCAGAGTAAAGATTTCTACTGAGCGGCCGGAGACGAGCTGCTGCCTCTAATACAGATTCAAAAAAACACAGACATCTTCAGCACTCTGCTTCGTGTTCCAGTCTGATGAACCTTTGTTTTATTTTCAAAAAGACAAAAATCCAGTAAGAGCAGCTGAATTAAAAGCCTGTTCACGATTAGTTTACTGATACAGTCGTCAGAAATAAAAAAAAGTTTTCTAAAATCACAAATATGTTTCAGAAACATAAGAACACTTTCACATCTGCTGTTGCTTCGGCAACAAAAACGAGAGAATTGACAAGATGACAGTTTTTTCTATTCTTATTCTTTTCTTTTCTAAATTAATTGTAAAGTTTTGAGATAATTTTTTTCTTATTTTTGTTGAAGGTTAAAGGAGGACGGGCAAAGTACATGACATTAAAAAATCTCTTAATTATTTTGATGAATAAATGTAACATCCGTAGTTTGAATCCAGGAGGTGACAATATGTGTCTCAAGTTGTTTGTTTGTTTTCTAAAAGCTTCATTTTTCCATAAGTCACACGGCTTGCAGCAGATTTCATTTCCGTCCTTCACGGGAAAACGTGTAACTTTCACGCCTGGAGAGCGCAAAGCGTGGCTATGTCACGTTTTGCTGCACTGAGCCAGCGTGTCTATTTCACCCTTTGCCCCGATACTGTTTTTCTCCAATATTTTTACCTCCGAGAGCTACTTTGACAAAATGAAAGCGTCCGGGAGCTACTCGTGTTTAGAAACATTTATTCACATAGCTGAGTTCCACCCAAACCAGGTGAATAAGCTTCTTTTATGTGAACACATATTTAAGTGGTAGCCACCGGCTAGCACAGCTTTAACAAAGCAAACGGGTGTGAAAACGAAGATCTCCTGTCTAAATTCTACATACTGAAACCGTTCAAACTGGAAACACATAAAAAGTAAAGTGAAAGATTTTCTGTATTCGTTAAATAAAAGTTAACTCAAGTGCGCAGCTTTTGTATAAACTACTCTATAAACGTCTGAATGGACTCTTTTATGCTCTCCGGCAGATTGTCCGTGCGAGACAAAACGCATTGCAAACACGGGCGCAGATTTTAATAAGAGAGCCGGAGACACATGCTCCTGTAATCCTCAAGGAGAGCTGATAAATCTTTAAAGGGGCGTCTAATCCTTTCATCCTGCGGATCGGAGCAGAAACGGCTACACGGAGGATTACATCAGAAACGGCTACGACAAGATTAATAGATATCAAATTAAATAATCACTACCTAAATCCGGGCTATTGTCTCGGCACGCCGAAGCAGACTTTAGTGCCCTTGAGTCTCTGGATCGGAGGACCGAGAGCACAAGGAGCAGCGCCGGGACTTCAAGTTTTAAAGGCACACCTGACGTCTTCCTCCGGCGTCGGATCGCCCGCTAAACCTGTCAGACAGGCGGATCACGACATCCCCGGGAGACGGAGAAAGAGTTTTAATATCTCTCCTCTTGTGCTGCGGACATGTTAATGCTCCTTTTTCAATGTTTCTGAATGATAGATCAGATTAAAAGAAATGCTGCATCAGGGATGTAACCAGATTTAACAGGAGCAGGAATGAAGACCAAATGAAATCAAGTCATCGGCATCAAAGATGAACATCCACAAATCACTTTCAAATCATAAAAAAGCTGCTCCTAATAACGTAATTAAAAACCCTATGGACATTTGTAACTATAGAAATTACGACATGTTTTAACCGTAACGTCTCACTGCCAGAACTTTCTATGTTGAAGCAGCGTTTCCGTTTGAGTTTACAGACAATCAGACACTTTTTCATGGGTTTTTTCAATTCTTGCAAATAAATGACAAAAAATTTGAACCGATGCATTTCTGTTTGTTTCTCCGCTGTTCTGAAAACGCACCAAACTGAATTTTTGTGTATCATTTCACCCCAAAATCACACACACACACACACACACACACACACACACACACACACACACACACACACACACACACACACACACACACACACACACACACTGCACATAAATAAAAACAGAATTGCTCCCTCTCAGCAGGTCAACGTCCATCTCTATGGACGACGCAGAATTTATTCTACAGAATTAAAAAGCTGTTTGTCCTTTTTCAAACTGTGAATCTGGTTCATCTCATGATCTTTGTTTTAAAGCTTAAAGTACTTTAACTGCAGAACAGCAGGACCTCAGATGTTCCTCATTTTTCTAAGTTTTAGGTGCTCTGCAACTTTCAAAATACAAATAAAATACAATAAAAACAAAACTCAACTTTTAAAAGAAATAAAAAGCAAGCCACCCTCAAACTACAGATTTAAAAGCTCCATCATTTCATGTCTTTATTTACCTTATTGTGTTTATTAGACGTGTCCCTGGTGTGTTAACTCTGTTTGTTTATTGTATGTTTGCCTGATTATGAATGTTTTTCCCATTCTTGAGTCTTTTATGGAAATGAGATCTCCATCTTATGATTAAATTACAGATGAAATCAGAAGCAGGTGAGCGAGCTCTGGAGAAGCTGAGAGACTTCAAAGGTTCCAAAAGTAAAAAGTTGAAAAAAAAGGACTTCAGACGTTCGTGTCGTGTTTCCTGTGTTCACGAGAAGAATCCGTGTAAACGCGAGCTGCGATGTATTTCGGGGATTTCTCAGAAATGTCAGAAGTTATGAAAGTTCCTGTTTTTCTTTGTAATCTAATAACACGTCTGAGGAAGACGTTGCCGTTCCCGTGGCCTCATCTTCTCCCTCTGTTATCGTGCCTTTTATTTCCTGCGTTACGTTACCCCACCTGCTAGCTTCCTCAACTGTTCGAGGTGGCGTTTATGTTGCCGTTGCCTAGCAACTCCGAGCATATCTTGCACGACTTCCCATGCTGTAACTACAAGGTCATTTTGAAGGTGGCACAAGTTAGCATGTTAAAAAGAACGTGTTTGTGGTTTTCTCTCGAGGGTTTTCTTCTGTTTTTGGATTACAATTATAAAGTTTTCTACTCTTCTGCAGCGATTCCTTAGCGGAGGAAATGCTGAATGTGGAATTGCAAAAAGAAGCCGGTCCAACATGCTCTATGCTGTCCTTCTCTTGCTCTGCTCTCCCCTCGGCCGCCCGACAAGAGTCTGGTTCTATCAGAGGTTTTTATTCCTTTTAAAAGACACATTTTCCCTTCCAGCGCTCACTCACGTGGGAATTGTTGAATTATTGTGTTCGTCTCTAATATTGTGAAGGTTGTTTTATGTGAACAAAATTCAAATCAATATCAGTAACAATTTATTTCGACTCCGTTCAGACTAAATTCCCTTTTTTTCAACGTGGGATTCAAATACAGTTCATTTGCTCACTTCAGGTTGAAATATAATTTTTCAGAGCATTTTAATCTCTACAGATATTGAAATTAAAAGATAGAAAATGCGGAAAATGATACATTTTGGATGTTTTTTTTTTTTTTTTAACAACTTCCAACACTGCAGCTTCCTGTTATTTCACTGACACATTTTTCCTTTTATTCTGAATCAGAGGAGCATTTTTGTGTCGAGATCAAAATCTCAGCAGTAATTTATATCAGAGTTGTTGGTGGAGGGGGGAGGGGGGGTGAAGCAGGTCGATGGCTGATGAGGTCACAGAGGAGCCGAGCTGCTCGAGTTCAACGGGGAGGACAAAGTCGGAGATAAAAAAATTAAAAAAACGGCCTTCAGGCTGGCAGGAAACACGACAAAAAGTTTTCCTGCGACTGAAAGACAACGAACAATAAAAAAAATCAAATAAAAAAAAAGACACGTCCAGTTTAAGTCGCAAATTCTAGTAAACATACATCCTGCACATAATTACATGTTCATCTGAGAGATAAACAGGAAATGAAAAACAGACAGAGGAAAACCCTGTAATCAAATTAGCCCCGCCCCCCCACCCTCCCTCCTCCTCCGTTGGAGAGAGGAAAACCTTTCAGTCGGCTGAAGCGTACAACAAAAGACCTGTCCGAGCTCGTTAGTGTCAGCGGACGACGGCCGCGTCGTTAACGCTGAAGAATTAAGCTCGCGGGCGTTCGGATCGCCCGGCCGACCGGAGGCCCCGAAAAACACGTGCGAAGCGTCTCCACAATGGAGTCGGAGGTTTGCTTTCGTCTGGGTCCCGCGGGAGAATCTAATAAAGTTGTTTACAAGCAGACGCCGAATAAAGACACACAATACAACCCCCCACCTCCCCCCGCCCTCCCGGCTGACCCATTCACTTCCCCTCTCTCCGGTAAAGAAAAGCAGCGCTGCTCCATACAGTTTACCATCTAGGGTGGATAATTGATTTCTTCGATGGGATGCAGGAGGGTGAGATACACGGACATCTTCTTTTTCATTTTACACATTTTTTTGGGGACATTTTTTAGTGAAAGATTTTAAAGGATTGCATTTCAAAAGATCTCACTTTTATAGACGCAGTCGGAGGAAATTCAAAAAGGACAACTATCTTATTCTCTCTTCTTCCTTCCTGTATGAGCGTGCAAAAAAAAAAAAATCTATATTCAATAACAACTAAACCAGCCGCTCCTACAAACTCCCAACAAACGGACTCCGAAGGTCCTAAAATACCGACGACACCTGCCGCCTTGCTTCATCACTGAGGAGCAGCAGTGAAAGTACCCGAACAACCAATCAGAGACCATCCTCTGACCGACTGTTGTCGGATTGAGGGATCCATCAATAATATCTGGTATTTGAGTGGCTAAGAAGAAGGTCGAATCTGAACTCTGATGTCACCGTTCACAGTCCTCCTGCGTTTGTAATTCAGCCCCCCGGGGTTCAGTTTCTGGTGTTGTCGTGTGCTTTTGGACTCGTGAACTCACTTTAATGTGAGCCGTATGGACGGGAGGACAGACGGACTGGTTGTATCACCTCTGTCCTCGGTGACAGTGCATAAAGTCGTCCTATCGATAAGAATAACAAAAAGTGTAAATGTTTATATGGGCTCTATATTTCGGACTATTTGTGTCGAGTACATGGACCTGAAAGTGGAGCAGAGGAGCTGACAGCCGAGTGTTCCTGAGCCCGTGCAGTGATTTCCATAAAGAATCATGGTTGTTTTTATAGCGGTGTCGCCTGAGGATCCAGAAAAACATCAGATTTTGGGTCAAACTGTGTAAACGGTCAACAGAGACACTTGAAATGTTCAGAAAGTCTACGGGGATGAAACGACGAGTCGGGCGAGGTGTTCTGATGACATCACGTTTCAAGAGGGGCGGAGCTTCACCGTCCGAGACCGAAGAAGGATCGTCAGGTCAGGAGACACCAGGTGGGTTTTCTTTGTGTCACCGTGAATTGGTCCCCCAGAGTCAGACTGTCAACACGAGTTCCACCGGGACCTTCTGAGGTTCTGTTCTGGTTCCGACTTCTTTTCTGCTTCGTAGTCTTCAGGTCAGTCTGGGTTTGGTACTTCCTGTTGGATTTGGAAATGACTCCCCTCTTGCTGTCTGTCTTTGTTTTACTTCCTGTCCTTTGTATGATTGTTGGCCCCGCCCCCTGATTAGTTTCATTCATCCCTCGTTGTCCTTCCCTCCCTGCTGTATTTTAGTCTGTGCTGAGCTGTGACGCCATGGCAACAAGCTTCTCTAACACAACAACACGCCCCGCTCACTGTCGAGAAGAGGAATCAGTGGAGATCTCTGCATGGGCTCAGGAACACTTGGCTGTAAGCGGACGTGTTGAACAGTTTGTTCCCCAAAATCTGCTGTTTCTCTGCTCCAGTTTCAGGTTTCCATGGTAACATCACTAATGTCCAGCGGTCACGTTAACGTGAGGAGCTCAGTGATGATGTTGATGAAGAGACGACTCTGAATAGTTCCTGATGGAGGTCGTTGCCTCCTGCTGCTTCGTGTTCGTCGCTGTGCCTCCGAGTTTCTTTTTCGATTGATCTTCATTGTTGATGAGAACATCTTCTAAAGTTAATAAACTCGAGCACTTCTGAGATCACTAAATTCACAGGTTTTATCTGCCGTGATATCTGCAGGATTTAAAGGCAAAGCGTGAATGTTAAAGCTGTAAATTTCAGGAATCACTTCACAAACGACACGTCTGAAACTCTACTGCAGCGTTTTTTCTCGTCCTTTTGCGGACCAGCTCTTACGTCGGCCACGCTGTGACTTTGCAACTTTCCGACCAAAACAAATTCTCGGGATCAAACAAAACTAAACAAAATGAGCTTTTAAATGAACCGTTTCAATCGTGAAACGTTTGTGCGACGCTGGAGACTTTAAATCAGCGTCAGACGGGACGAGATAAATGGATTTTTGAGAAGAAGCAGCGGAGAGTTTCTCAGAGCGTTTCTCTAACAATTAATAACAGAAGCTGGGTTTTTACACTTAAATAAAGAATTACACTGAATGCGCGCTGCGTATCCGCTCTGAGACAACATCTGTCGTCTCATCTGCTCCCTCTAATTGTCTGAAGCTCTAAACTGATGGGTTTTATTTTTTCTTCTATTCGGAGGAGAAAAAAAGAAAAAGCACCAAAAAGCTTCAAACAGGGATATTTATCTGTCTGATCAACAGAGGCGTCGCGGCGGGAAATCATCCCCGGCATGAAAGGTGAGAGAGGAAACAACAAGTGTTCAAACAACACAGCTGAGATCTTTCAGCTGATGTCCAAACGCTTTTTTTTTTTTTTTTTTTTCTCGTCCTTTCTACTTTTCTCTTCCAATTTTAACGCAGATTTTCAAAGCTGTCCGTGGTCAAACTTTAAGTAGAAACGCCGTGGGTTTTGTAACGTAGCCGGATTGATGCGACTCTTGACGGCGCTCTCCCGGCAGATAAAGATAACCGGCCGGCGCCGAGTGAAAAGATAACGACTGAGATTGAACCGCTGCAATTTTAACAAGCCGGGATACTTTGTGTGCAGCGAGGCGGGAAAAAAAAAGAAAGGAAAAAGTTTTGAAAAATAACAATGCAGATGACAGGAAAATGATTTTGTTTGTTACAGATACGTTATGCCATGTTTTTTTTGGGGGGGGGAATTATTGTGCAGAAAGTGAGAATGTTTTTTTGTTATTGGTTTTGATCCGACACGATGATGTGCAGCCGGCTGCAGTTTAACGGCGTCAATACGTCTCAGATAAAAAGAAGTGAAGAGCGTATTAACACCTGATGGGACAATAAAATTAAAAAGGCTCCATTTTTTTTTTTTGTTTAGTTAGAAAGTGAAGCGAGGACATTTATTGGGTCTTTACATCATCGTTACATCATCAGACGCTGACGGCTCACATCTCTGCTGCTGACAGTGTCGACTCGAACAGAAACAGGCCGCAGGCGATGAACCGGGTCGGACTGTTAACTTTTAAAACGGATTTTTTTTTTAATAACATAAAACCTGCAGTTTAAAAGATTTAAATCAGTGTGAAACATGAGGGTCGGGACCTTCGAAAGAGCTCACGGGATAAATCTGAAGAGGTTGTGAGAGTGAATCCAGATGTTTCTGACTTTTTCTCCTTTAATCGAGTGTTTTACTGTACAGGTGGAGAGGATCCAAAACACAGGAAACAGCAGGTGAACGCAAACAAAAACCAAATGTTACGACAATAACTTCTGTTCCCTGAAGGAGAGGAACGAGCTACCACACATTTTGTACGTGATGTCGTCCAGGTCAGGTGGGAGCGTGGTATCCAGTAAGATCTGGGTTGTACCGTGTATTTTTCGGGTGGACTGTTTGAAAGTGAGCGGATCAGATTTAGTGTGTCCAGACATAAAGAACCTATCTGCATTGGTTGCTGTGGTAACGACGTAGCTACGTTGGATTTCCAACGCAGAAGCAAAAGTGCCGGCAAAAAAAAAAAAAAAAGTACAGCCAAAACCTCTGCTCTGATAGCTCTGCTAGCGGTAGTAAAGATTCTGCTGACAATGACGTTGTCATCAAAAGTCGCGTTTTCAGTGATAAATTGCATAAATCACATTTCAGGTGTTTTTTTTGTTGTTTTTTTTAATTGCAACTTTTTTTCTCAACTTGCAATTTTGCTAATTACTGAAATTTTACTGAAAAAAAACACTTAAAAGTCCACAAATTACGTCGCAATTTTTAAGAAATGTCACCGCAAATATCAAACATTTGTGATTGCAACAATCCAAATAAAAAATTTGCAAAAGCAAAAGTCCGCAGGACTGAACGGTGTCCATCTTTGTTGACAGATTTCTCCCAATAATCAGATTACTTAAATGCATGTAAACGTAGTCACTGATTCTAAACCACTCCGGAGCGTCGGACTTCATGTGGCATTTCCTCTTCCAGGTAAACTTATTTCTATTTGTACACCCGACAATTCGGTTGAAACGATTATCAGGAATGAACGGGACTTACGAACACACAGGTCTCCGCTCTCGTAGAAGCCGGGGCAGCACTGGGAGCGTCGGCGGTACATCGTCCTCACCCCTCTCCTGTACGCCGTCTTGTAGCTGATCCTGGACACGAGACACAAACACAGAGAGGATCAATGTCGGCAGACGAGACGTTACGAATCCTCCAGTTCAGATTCTGTCCGTCACCATCTTTGCTAGTTTGGAGCGGTTGGAGCAGGAAGTGACCATATTTGGACGAGCTGGGGGAGGAGCCAGCGGTGGATCTGACCGATCTGATCGGAAACCTGACGATACTACGTCCCGCCCACCGATAGCTGTAACCTGACTGCACCACAGGCCTGTCAATCAAACAGACACGCCCCCAAAAACAGGTCTTCTTGAATCTTCTTTTCTAATGAATGAGGGATTATTTTCAGATGGACCTCCAGAAAACTAAGAAGAAGGAGTGACTTTAGCTAACAACACCGAGATAACTGATGGACACATTTGATTCACTTTGGATTTGATGAGAGAAGTTGAATGGGAGTCTATGGAGCCGGAGGCTTTTTGGAGCCGACCTCTAGTGGCACTCGCTGGTATTGCAGCTGAAGACATTTCTGTATCAGAACCATTTTACAGACCTGAAGCTACGAACTCTTTTATAAACAGTCTGTGGATCTATTCTGTGATTTGGGGCTGCTAAACACAAATATTATTAAAAAAAAATCTAAAATGATTTCATAAAGAAAAATAATAACTCACAAGAATTGTTTTCCCTGAAAAATAAAGTGCATTGAGCATTAAACTGTAAGTCTGTGCTCTTTTCGTTCAGCCGCATATTCAGCTGACAGCGGTGCCTCCCGCTGCCACTCCTACAAGAACACAGTGATCACAACACTTCTGAAAGACGAGCAGCACTTAAGATGTTCAGGAGAGTTTTCTGCCTCTCGTCCAAGGACACCGATGTTTTCTGACATTTCGGCTGCGAGGATCCACGACTCAGCTCTTAGCCGGAGCTAAACCGGCGGCCATAAAGCTTAATGTGGTCATTAAAAGCCGCCGTGCTGACGGTTGCTCATTAAAGACGAACACATCGGGGCAGAGCTGAACTGTCAGAGTTATGTCGTACAGTGTGGTGACTGTAGAGTCAAACTGTGTACAGTACAGGATGTACTCTGGTTAATAATACTGTACATGAGGTCTGCTTATGTCTCTGAGGGAAAGCAGAAAGGAAACTCATGATTTGTCTTAAATCTATTTAACAGTCCAATCTTGTGCTATAAAAACTCCTTCTTTTAAACGCTTTATGTAATAAAAAAAATACCATGAAGCCCTTTTTAGCAGCGAGCATAATAAAAGCATTACATTTATGGTTTATAACAGAGTATAATGTGATTTTATGTGGATATTAAGAACAATGATAACTCCAAATTTTATGTAAAATATGTCTTGTGTAAAATATGTCTAAAATACATCTTTATTCTATATAGGCTATAATACAGTACTATAATTGAAAAGTGCAGTTGAAATATCAGTCAAGCTGGTTACGACCATATTATTGCAGTTATCTGTGTAATGCTGCCGAAGCAGCACTTTTTTTCTCCAAGTTAGGAAATACCATTTTCAAAGTTTTCCGGAATAAGTTGAAATTTGTTTATTTTTGTAGTGCCTGAAAATAAATTAATCTTTAAAATGTATTTAATGCAGCGTAGTCAATAAAAACAAATAAAATGGTGAAGGTTGTCATAATGACGTAATGACTCCTTTTGATCCGCCACCGTTTGCCCTGTTTAAATTACTGCATTAATGCTGTTAACACAAACTCAACACCTCCTGTATCTGTTTCAAATTAAAAGCCCTCAAGTGTGACAGGAACTCTTCCTTTCTTAACAAGGCTTTTATTTTGAAACATTTGCAGGAACGTGTAAATAAGTAATCCAAAACACCTGTTGAAAATAGTGGGATTATATTTTTAACTTTATTACTTTAAACTGATGGCAATATACGTTATTGACTGTTGTATTTAGTCAATAACATTAGAAACAGCTACAACTTTACCTCAACAACACGACACTGCACCCGATTACAATCCAGCTAACTGCTTTATTCAAATTTTCGCATTAAGTCATGACCAAATGTTTTGAAATTTAGGAGCCACTCATGTTTATTCCACAAAAAATGGTGCATTATGCTATAATGTTAAAAAAAAATTACGGAAAGAAAAAAATGCTTTGAAAGTGAAACTAGAACTCCAAACATTACTGTTGACGTAATACTTCTGGATTTTGGACAACCTGAAGGTGTCACCAAGGGCTTTAAAACATTTTCTGATATTTTACGCTCAATTTTGTATTGATAAATCAGGAAAAAATAAGATGAAGCGAGAACCATCAGGTGCTCCAGTAGGTCACATGGTTACGTACCTGTGTCTGGTGCATTTGAACCAGTTGAGGATGTCGGTGCAGCGGGTGTAGTAGACCTGGTCGAACGGATGGGCGTAAGACTCCTGAACAGTCACTGCATAACTGGAGGAACACACACACACAAAAAAAAAATATATATATATATATATATATATACAATTTTTATATATAAAATCACACACAGATTAACAGGAGAAAGAGTCACATTTTAATTTCTATTTCTGAATAAACTTCTGTCATTTTAAAAATAACAAACCGCCCTCCAACATCAAATTGAGAAATTTCTCTGAAATAATGTCAAGGTTTTTAGTTTAGAACTGGAAAACTATTTTATGAATATTTCCCAAATGTAAACGTCAAAGAGGAAACTTATTTTTCTTACCATGCCACGATAATCGCGACGTGAAGTATCAATGCCGGCATAAAGAGGTATTTAATTGATTGTGCAGGAAAACTTGTATTTTATTCTCTTAAAATACTAAATTCATAATTACTGGACATTTTTAAAATGTTATATAAAATGTTAAAAATGTTATAAAAAATGTACAATTTATCTTTATCTTTTTTTTTTTTTTTACAATTTTCTTTTACATTTTTACAATTTTATATACATTATTTTTAAAATTTTCTTCTTTATTTTTTAAATTTTATATTACATTTTTACAATTTTATACTTTCTATTTTATAGCCTCTATTTGTATTCTGTCAATTGTATTGCTTTTATTCTGTATGTTTCTAACATTATGCTGCTGTAGTAAAACAACTTCCCCCTGCGGTGTCAAGAAAGTTGAAGTATATTTATTTATCTATCAAAACCACAAACTCCGGATATTTAAGAATCACATCACTGCCCCGACCCTTGAGCCTCAGAAGTGAAACCGTCGTCAGAGTTAATATCAGTTTGTCTGATTCCACGGAGATTATCGATCACATCACCTGCTTCTGACCCGCGTCGCTCAGAGACCACTCAACACGTCACATCACCATCGCTGTGAATTTACGGCCTCCAACGACCCCCCCCCCCCCGCCCCTCTTCCCTCCCCCCCGCCGTAAAACCTTTTTACCTTTTTTTGATTATTGGCAAACGCTCGCTCTTGATTTGTGGCGGCAAGTCCATTAGTTCACTGCAGCATATCATCTGGAAGATGGGGGGAGGGGGGGACTGACCTCTCCCAGTGGCTGCACACGTTGGGGTCGTCGGGGTTGAGGGGCGACACGCCGGAGATCAGGCCCAGCAGGAAGAGCGGCAGCAGCAGAGCGTCGGGGGGGAACCCGCCGGCCCCCATCGTCCTCCTCCCTCCGTCCTGAAGGGGGCAGCAGAGAGAAACCGTGGGAGGAAAAAGATGACACCTCTTACTGTCACTCTCTCTGCTCGTTTCTGCACCTATCCCCCCTCCCCCCCCACCAAAAAAACAAACAAAAAAAAAACACTTTTTTTTTCTAATTATAGCGTCTGAGGAAGCTGCAGCTGTTCCTGAACGCCACACAAGAGTGTTTCTTTTTCACTGGACAGAAGAATCAGTGTGTTGAACAGAAAACACGTTGATTTCTGGGTAAAATAATTCCAGCTGTGGATATTTTGGCGGGTGATGTGTTCACTGTTTGTTAGTGTACGACAGGAAGTGTGTCATCCTGAACGCAGCACACGTCTGCTCCTCAACACGTTTCAGGTGTCTGCGAGTCGGTCGCCGTTCCACCGAGGAGGCTTTTCTTCTCTAAATTTTCTCAAATGGTTTCACTTAATTAACAGATAGGACCGTCCTGAGAGCTCAACGCTCTGCGAGTTGAGAAAACTCATTAAAATAGACAACAACAAAAAACTAATAAATTAAGAAAGAATTTTTACCAATTTGACAACACAGGCGCTGCATTTTGTTTTTTTAAACAGAGAAACGCTGCAAACAGCACAGACTATAATTACAATGTTTCCTGGAGGCCACTAAAAACACACCTGTCATAGCAATAGTTCGCTACTCATGAAAGGAATCTTAAAACAAACTACAACTTTTACAAAGGAATTTTGAGTTTGCAAATGCAGCTACTGAAGTAAAAACAAAACATTAGAAATCAGCTGTGATGTCATCAACCAGCAGCGATGTCATCAACCATCAGTGATGTCATCAACCATCAGTGATGTCATCGTTGGTTTGTGAACGTTATGAATCCTCCAGTTCAGATTCTGTCCGTCACCATCTTTGCTAGTTCGGAGCGGTTTGGAGCAGGAAGTGACCATATTTGGACGAGCTGGGGGAGGAGCCAGCGGTGGATCTGACCGATCTGATTGGAAACCTGACGACACTACGTCCCGCCCACCAATAGCTGTAACCTGACTGCACCACAGGCCTGTCAATCAAACAGACACGCCCCCAAAAACAGGTCTTCTTGAATCTTCTTTTCTAATGAATGAGGGATTATTTTCAGATGGACCTCCAGAAAACTAAGAAGAAGGAGTGACTTTAGCTAACAACACCGAGATAACTGATGGACACATTTTATTGACATGAATTTACTTTTTGTTTTCTAAATGCATTTGCTATGTTGCTGGATCAATGTTTATCATTTCATGTATGAATATATATATACACACTGAACTGTATATTAATTTGGCATCAACACAGCTGAAATAATAAAAGCATATTCTTACATTTCTAATATCTAAGATGCTAATAAATCTGAGACCCATTTACTACTGTATATAAAGGTGTCTTTTTGAGGTGTTGTTCCTGTTTAGACATCAGAAGTGAGACAGAAAGAGACTCAATAAATAGCGCAAAAGATAAAAGTTGGTGGTCTGAAGAACACTTTGTCTTTGGTCACTGGTCTTTCATCTTTGTCTTCACCGATCCAACGTCTTCATTTTAACGAGCTAAACGGAGCGACCACCTCTGTTTGAATCGTTTGCTTGATGCGTGTGAAGAAATGTTCAACATGTGGTTAGTAAAGGTAAGAAAGAGGCTTTAAACCAGGACGGAAGGAGAAAAATACACGTAATCACAGTAATTCACAAACTGGATGACCTTAAATTAGCCGCGCTGTAAAAGTGAAGCAGGCGGCAATTTTAAGAACAACGTCAGCGAGAGGCGTCACGTCGTAATTCAAAGGAAAGGCAACAGGACGATCGATGCGACGGGCGTAAGTACGGAGGTTTCTTTAAAACGGAACACCGGGCCGAGAAAGCAGCTGTTATTTTCTACAGAAACCTTCTGTACTGCGATGCAAAATAAAATCATACAGCACAGTTTGGTCTCAACAGAAATCACTCACTGCCTCACACAAACATCAGCAGCTGGGAAACATCGGCCTGAACTGAAGATGAATCTCTGCACAAATAATTTCTACCTTCCATAAACACTATTTTTGCTGCGAGATGGAACCACCACTTTTTACAAGATGCTAAATATCCACGTTCACCATCGCAGCGTTTCCGTGTCGGTCTGAGAGGACGGACGTCTCAAAATGTTTGAATGTTTCCTGTTTCACGCTGACAACCGCCCCAAAAAAGGAAAAAACCCACCCTGCTGATGATGACTAAATGTGTGAGTGACAGCGGTGCCGCGGGCCGAGTCCTCCCTCCCACGCCGCTCCGCACGGCGGTGACATCGTCTCATTAGGTGTCGTACGGCCGATGGTGTTTTTCCCCATTTTTTTACCTTGCAGGTGTCGACCGTGTGACGACGGGGCTGCAGACCGGTTACAGAGGGAAGTGATGCATGCTGGGTCAAGTTTTTGGGTGAATAAAAGCTAAAAGTGTAGAATTGTTTTTTTTTTGTTTTTTTTTTATAAAAACCTTTCAGAAGCTCTCGTCTCCTTCTTTTCTGCGTCCTCTCGTGTTTGTGTTTCGTATTTTTGTCCGTCTTCGTAAACTGCTGTGTATTTTTCTGTAAACCCTGTTTAATGTTTTTTTTGTCCCTGATTGTAACGGTAAGAAGAACTTTGACAGCCGACGTCACACCAGCAGGCTTTAATTCTATATTATTGAAGCAAACCAGAAGGTTTCCCACCGTATGAGAACCGTATTTCACAACTCTGGTCAATTGTCAGTTGAAATTTGAAAACATTTTTTAATTGAATTGTGAAAAAAAAATCACTTTCTTGAAAATAAATGAAATGCATTCATGTAAAAGAGGGATTTTCGATTGTTGTTAGTTGAAGGTGAAGCTGCAACTAATGGTTGTTTTCATTATGGATTAATCTGGCGACTATTTTCTCCATTAATTGACAGATTTTTGGTTTGTAAAAAAATTGGGAAAATAGTCGTCACATGTGAGTGAAGTGTCTCCGGTTTATATGATGGAAAACTGTGAGCCTCTAAACTTCTGCTCCACGTAGAGCTGAAAAAGACAAAGTTGATGGTGACCATGTCGGAATAGAAAAAACAGGATAAAAGTTGCACATCCTCAGTTTTCCCATCATGTTGACGTTCCTTGAATGCAGCACATCAATGCACCGAACGCACAGACATCAAATCTAACTCTGCACCTAAAGGCACCAACAAGCAGAAGGATTTTTCCATATTTTTATAAACCCGCGGCTCGGAGATGAACATCAGATAGAATTCAAACCTCCGTGTTACCTGTTGACACACTGCAGCTTTCCTTGAGCGAAATCGAGCGCGACGAACGGGAGATCTGCTGAGAATCGACTCGTATCACGACGCCTGCCGTCGGACGCCGGCGGGACCGGACCTCACAACACCTGCATTTAAGACAGAGAACAAACACACTAAGAACAAAATACATTCACCACATAAACAGACCGAGAGCGATTTGTGAGCCCGGCAGGTCGTCGATAAATCATTTTCAGCTGTAATTGAATCTAAATAACGTATATTTTTCTTTGGTTTTGTTTGATGCTGCAGATTTTCCTCCCACGTACTTTTTTTTTTCTTTTTTTTTTTAGTTTTATCCACTGCAACAAACGTCTTAATCATCAGCTTCCAGCTCGATGCACCTGAGGACAACGAAACTGCAGAGAAATCCACTTCCTGTAATTAATTCACGTCCAGCAGGTTAGAAATCTTCCATCTGATATTCATTAGGATGAAAACCAGGAGATAATTCAGAGCCATCAAACATTCAGTCGGCGGAGCTTTTTACCTGAGGTCGGCCATATTTTATCACCGCAGGTTTATGAAAACAGAAGAACTGCAGCTATATGTGTGTGTGTGTGTGTGTGTGTGTGTGTGTGTGTGTGTGTGTGTGTGTGTGTGTGTGTGTGTGTGTGTGTGTGTGTGTGTGTGTGTGTGTGTGTGTGTGTGTGTGTGTGTGTGTGAGAATGTACAGAACTTCAGATGCTTATCAATCAAACATGTGATCGGTCCCTGATTGGCTGTGCAGCAGCCGGCGTCACACAGCTGCAGGTGTCACCGTGGGCGTCCATGTGCACCATCTGTTTGCCTGCTGCGACTCCCCGCCTGTTTTTTTTTTTTTTTTTTTTTAATTCATGACAAGAGTTTCTTCATGAATGTTTGACAGGATTGGTGACGGGAATCTTTCCAGTTTGAAGACAGATTGAAGGAGAGCAGACGTTTTACCTTACAAACGAAGTCAGTGCAAAGATGCAAAAAGGACACAAATTCGATGCTTCAGGTTTCGGAACCAAAAAACTACTTTTCATTAGTAACCTTACGTACGTTGTTTGGAGACGAGTTTCCACACAGTCGTCAATAATGTAGCCGAAATACTTTAATATCTTTAATGTAAAAATGCCAATAGCGGCAACCACCAGTGATGTCATCAACCGCCAGTGATGTCATCAACCGCCAGTGATGTCATCAACCATCAGTGATGTCATCGTTGGTTTGTGAACATTATGAATCCTCCAGTTCAGATTCTGTCCGTCACCATCTTTGCTAGTTCGGAGCGGTTTGGAGCAGGAAGTGACCATATTTGGACGAGCTGGGGGAGGAGCCAGCGCTGGATCTGACCGATCTGATTGGAAACCTGACGATACTACGTCCCGCCCACCGATAGCTGTAACCTGACTGCACCACAGGCCTGTCAATCAAACAGACACGCCCCCAAAAACAGGTGTTCTTGAATCTTCTTTTCTAATGAATGAGGGATTATTTTCAGATGGACCTCCAGAAAACTAAGAAGAAGGAGTGACTTTAGCTAACAACACCGAGATAACTGATGGACACATTTTATTCACTTTGGATTTGATGAGAGAAGTTGAATGGGAGTCTATGGAGCCGGAGGCTTTTTGGAGCCGACCTCTAGTGGCACTCGCTGGTATTGCAGCTTCATTTTTCAGACCTGGAAGCTACGAACACTTTTATATACAGTCTATAATTGAGATGCATTAAAGGTATTGTATATTGTATTGTATTAACAGAGTAATGTAGTGACTTTAACAGGGCAAACGGTAGCGGATCAAAACGAGGCTGAGCCAACGTTGTGAATCTATAAATATACCTTAAATTGATTGGATCTTCAAGCACTTGAAACAGGTAAATACATTTTAATCGGGTCAAGAGAACTGTGGACATTTTATTTCCTCACGTGGACAACAACAAAAAAAGGTGTCGGAGCATCGTACCGGTGCTCTCTTGCAGCAGTGCACCTGTGTTGACTTTTGCTTTCTCCATGACTCAAACACCAGGTGTTCCACCGAATGACCCCCCCGACCTCCTTCCATACTCGGACTCGGTCACTGGTTTCTTCTCCGTCACCGTGCCAACGCCTAAACAGGACCTCGTGCGTATATCTTTGAGAATCGTGGGAATGAGAATGAACCGGTGGGAGGAGGAGAACCGATCACTGTGTAACCATAGCGACACCATTATCGCAGAGCAAGGAACCCTCCACAGAAGAACTGCCGCGTGATGCTGAGCGACCTTCCTGCCGAGAGCCTTGAGGACCTGAGTGGAGACGAGCCGGTGCTGTTTTCAAGACAAAGAGTGGTCAGAGAAAATAGATGTAGCTTTTTTTTTTGCTCTTTAAGTGATGAATATAGAAAAAACAATTTGCGGTCTTGAAAGCATCCCCGCGTTTTACTTTCAGCGCCTAAATCTTCCGTGCGGTCCATTACTCGTGGCATGTTTTGGGCTTTTGTGTTCAAGCGGTTGCTGTTTCTCATAAGCAGCAACACACAGCGACAGAAAATCAATAAAAACACTGTTATTGTTAGTTAAACAATATTTCCACCAGCCCTGATGAATGTCTCGACGTCAGGGGTTGTTTTTTGTGTTTTTTTTGCAGTGCTGTCAGACGGTGAGTTTAGACAGAGCTGCCACAGACACTGGTGTTATGAGTTTATAAGGGAAGTTGGAAGGATTTATTATCGGGAACTTGTGGAGAAGACAGACGTACTCTACAGCTGAAATAACTCTGTTAAAACAGGCTGTATTTAGAGCTTCACGGAGGATTCCACTGATAAAGTGTTTCTGCCAACAATATTTCCCCTCGATT
Source organism: Brachyistius frenatus (assembly GCF_029030835.1). NCBI lineage: Eukaryota > Metazoa > Chordata > Actinopteri > Embiotocidae > Brachyistius > Brachyistius frenatus. The sequence continues at coordinate 932,639 of NW_027210749.1, forward strand.
CTTTACCTTTTATTCATCTATTTGTTTGGTTTACCTGAAACAAGGACAGTGGCATAAATACTTAAAGCTCCGTGTCCTTGTGAATTTGTCTTTAAAGAATCAGCCTGGAATTTGGACATCAATGAATTCCTCCTAGTATCTTTTTTTCTGCACGCAGGAGCTCCATCAACAAACAGGAATCAAGCCGACTCTTTAAAAAAGGATGGATATTCATTATATGGAAGGTTTTCTGTCCAAATGTTGCACCGATTTTACAGCAAAACTCAAAAAATGTGAAAAAGAAAATGCAAATCAGTTTTATTTTCCATTTTCCTACGAGCAATAGAGAGATGAGACCAAATGATATATTTGTTTTTTAACTCTTTCAGATTAAATCAAACTGCTAAAAATTCTTGATGTGTCTTTGTCGGGGAACTGGCGATGCTATAAGTAGAGTTTCTGTGTCGTAGGAGAGTCGAGAGGTTGTCAATCATCGCTCAATCATGTGTGACGTCATCCAATTGGTCGACGTCAAGAAACACGTCGTAGGCACTGACTGGATATAAACGTGTTCGTAGCTTCCAGGTCTGAAAAAAGGTTCCGATGCAGAAGTGTCTTTAGCTGCAATACCACCGAGTGCCACTAGAGGTCGGCTCCAAAAAGCCTCCGGCTCCATAGACTCCCATTCAACTTCTCTCATCAAATCCAAAGTGAATAAAATGTGTCCATCAGTTATCTCGGTGTTGTTAGCTAAAGTCACTCCTTCTTCTTAGTTTTCTGGAGGTCCATCTGAAAATAATCCCTCATTCATTAGAAAAGAAGATTCAAGAAGACCTGTTTTTGGGGGCGTGTCTGTTTGATTGACAGGCCTGTGGTGCAGTCAGGTTACAGCTATCGGTGGGCGGGACGTAGTATCGCCAGGTTTCCAATCAGATCGGTCAGATCCACCGCTGGCTCCTCCCCCAGCTCGTCCAAATATGGTCACTTCCTGCTCCAAACCGCTCCGAACTAGCAAAGATGGTGACGGACAGAATCTGAACTGGAGGATTCATAACGTTCACAAACCAACGATGACCTCACTGATGGTCGCCGCTTGTTTTCACATCTTTAAAATGCGGGGTTGAGTTTTTCATCCCACTGTAATTTTTGAGGGGGACTATAAAGTACAGCGGTGGATCATGCATGGTAAACGGCGGCAGGTAGATGTAAAGCGCCGTGTAGTAAATGGGAACTGATTACAGACGGAGCAGTTTTCTTTTTGCAAAACTGTCTGATCTTCCATCAAAGTCTTCCATCACATGCAGCCAGTGTCTTTGTTCAGATGGCCAGCCGCAGGAAGCAGACAAATAATGACGATAATGATCATGCCCAATATGCTCCTGTGAAATTCTGATATACGAAAACGGTTTTGTTTCTCCCAAAAACTTTACAGACATTTTTTACTCTAAATTTGCACCGTTACCCGTCAGACTTCAACCGAACTGGCCGAGAGGATCCAAACTTTATTCATTAACACCAGAAAATGTCTTTCAAAACAAAAGACCAAACTGATTTTCTAAGGTTTTTTTCAGGGGCTTTGAAATCATGAATAAAACATATGGCTGCTTTTGACTTTTGTTACGTAGTTCTTTGTTAATTAACGGGGACCTTGTTGGGTGGCTTCGTATAGATCAGCGAGAAAATAATGTAAAACCAGGAGAGATCTGGGGGGCTTGTGAAAGTGCTGCATGCATGCTTTAGTGAAGCGTGAAAACAGAACACAAAGCAGGTCTTTAATGGAAATAATGAAGGAAATACTTTCACTGCAGCTCAAGAGGGAACATTTTTTTTGAAGAAGGACGCGCTGGTCCTACGATTCTTTAAAGATTGTAAGAAATAAATCACTACACGGCACAATGGATACACCGATCCCACGCGCCGCTTCCCTTCATGAACGCCACGCAAAAGGTCATCATCCCCCGCAGTTTAACTAACGACGGACGGATCAGGTTTTCCTTCCAACGACGAGCCACCAAACAGTCGGTTCACGTCCACAACGAGGTCATCGTGCGGACCCTTTAATACGGGACTCGCAGCTTCATTGAGCAGTTCGCTCCCCTGTGGCCGATACTCAGCTCCACCGTGATGGAGAGTTACCGTCTGCTGACGGTAGAAGACCGGTCAATTGTCTCAACGGTCTCCGAGGGCTCTTTGGTAATCTAAACTCAAAAATGATGGCAAAGCAGGACGGTTCACTGGGTCTGAGGTCGTTTAAAGGGTTATTCCAGGAAAACACGCTCGACTGCAACCACGTATGTGTGAAATGAGCACGCAAAGAGAAACACGCTTTATATGATACAACCAAGCGGCAACCAGCAGTGACGTCCCCCGTTGGTTCGTATACGGCTACATTGAAGCCTCCAGTTTGAAATTTGTTCGTTGCCATCTTTGCTAGTTCAGAGCGGTTTGGAGCAGGAAGTGACCTTATTTGGATGACCTGGGGGAGGAGCCAGCGGTGGATCTGACTGATCTGATTGGAAACCTGACAATACTACGCCCCACCCACCGGTAGGCCTGTCAATCAATCAGACATGCCCACAAAAAAAAAAATCCATCTTTATGAATCTTCTTTTCTAATGAATGAGGGATTATTTTCAGATGGACCTCCAGAAAACTAAGAAGAAGGAGTGACTTTAGCTAACAACACCGAGATAACTGATGGACACATTTTATTCACTTTGGATTTAATGAGAGAAGTTGAATGGGAGTCTATGGAGCCGGAGGCTTTTTGGAGCCGACCTCTAGTGGCAGCTGGTGGTATTGCAGCTTTAAGGCACTTCTGCATCGGAACCAGTCCATCGGCTGCTCCGGATCTGTTCGCTAAAGCTTTGCACTCGAATGGCGGTGAGTCGGTCCACGCAGAGCAGAAGTGAGCAGGTAAAGGTGTTGATTAGCGACGTGACATGTCCTCTTTCTTTTCTGAAGGTATCTTCTGTTTGTGACGTGTGTTTCCTGCTGGTGTTGATTTTTGAAGTTGGGTTTGTTCATGATTTAATGAGCGTTTTCAGCCCAGAGAGTAACCTCGGTGACTCCATATCCTCCACGCTGTGTCTCCTTAAGAGCTACACGCTCAATTGGCAATGCACCAATCTGTGAAATCACCCTAATCCACCCATTCACCCTTCATCTCGCCGTGATCAATGGTCACCTATGGGCGACGGGGGAGCCGAGGATGGAGGGGCGGTATTGACGGTCATGGAGCCCCCGCTCAATACATTGATCCTTTTAGTCCCCTCCATCTTTAAGACGCGCTGCTTTTGTTGATTAAGGGGTTCCTGCGTTTCACTGCAAATGGTTTTCAAATATTAGCTCTTATTAAACTTGCTAAACAGGCGTGAACAACGGCCCGGAGAATCTCTGCAGGTCACATTAACTACGATGTGAGAACCTTTGCTCATTATAGATGCAGCAGCGCCACAGATAAAGTGACTTACAGGATAAATGTGAGGCCATGAAAAGACCAGGGCAGTGTTTTAATCCGTGTTTACAATGCCCCCTTTTAGTTCCCTCAAGGATTAATATAAAGTTACAGCACATGTCATTCAAGTGACCTTTTAACGAGCGGGTCCCAAATGGAGAAAATGTCCAATAGAAATCCACCTCATCTTCAAATACAAGTGAGCGACGGATCATAAACGGAACAATAGTGGAGATTTAGCAAACTGTTGTACCTCGTAATAAAGTTGTGCAACACATTATTATCTGATGGGTTTGTCAATGATAACTGCACAAAAACACCAAAAATAAAACGTGTCAATATACAGGTGAAGTTTAAGCTGGAATCCTTAAACCTTGAGCTGTTTTTTTTTTTTTATTTCCACCTGAAAGTCAGCAACGCTCCAAAACTGCAAGGCCAAATTGAACAATCTTGGGCTCCATGAATAAGAGACACTTGTGGGGAATTTAGAATTACAATAAGTCTCCTTGTCCTCATCACCAGAGCAGAAAAACTCAGCAGAAACAACAGTCGAAATTGCCTCAGCAAAAACTGCAAATTATCGAGTAAACAACAGTATTATGATAACGAGTCTGTGACAATGATGTGACTGAATCTGCTCTCAAAAAGTCTCAAAAGCAGCCACACCAAATTTAAAGCAGAAATAAATCATAACAATGTTTGCATACTTTTCCACCCCGGAGGCGCTCGGTCCCAAAGCGTGATGTTAGCTGTTTTTTGTAAAAGATCAAACTGGGCACTGTAGGAAATAAGTGCCATATGTTGGGGACTATTTTCAGCGGCGGATGAATCCATTTTTGATTCCCAGGTGAGTATTCAGGGCAGCATGATGTTGTATGTGGGGCTGAGTCTAAATAAAGTACAGTTTGTGTTCGTAGTGATGAAGGAGCACGTCGACACCAGAGTGAAGTGTTTTTAAAAAGTTTCTGAAGCAAATGGAGGTCAATGGCACCGAGTAGATATCAGTATTGGAATAAATTAGACATTTTGTATTTCTATTATTTATTTCCTTTTTTTGTTTTCCAAAGTTCCCCATTTTGAGGCAGTGATGTCAGCGTGGACAACAAGATGTATTGTTAAACTGTAAATGATCCTGCCTCCATTACTTATCTTTGTGTTTGATAACCACATTTCAGCAAATATATTGATATCGTAAAATCCCATGACAGTCGACTTCGACATGTAATACTTGGTAAGAGGTTCAATTAAACAAAGGATGCAAGCGATGAGGACGAGATGAAGGCGATGAGGACGAGATGAAGGCAATGAGGATGAGACGAAGGCGATGACGAAAGGATCTAGCCGATGATGACAGGGCGATTACGATGATTACATGTCATCGGCGATGACGTAGACGATGAAGACAGGACCATAGGCAAAACAAAAGGACGTAGGTGACGCCAAGAGGTCGTAGGCGATGATGACAGGACGTAGGTTTGTCAACATGACACCAAAACTCTCCAAATCAAATGGTTACAATGGAAAGAAAACAACAACACGAACCTCGGTTCTGACTTTTAGGTGTGAAACTGCCTTTAATCTTAAAACGAAAGCAGCGCTGAAGATGTCATCTAAGAGGTCGTAACATCTGATAACAGGTGTGGACGTCCTCTTGAAGTAAACACGTCGAGCAGGATTCTGTTCAACGTGTATTTTGATGGATTTCTTTGGCAGTTTTTTCTGTCGTAAGTAATAAGAAACTGTCACACAATATCACAATATTTCATCATTGGTACATCACATCCACAATAACCAGGGCAGCCGGCGGTGGGAACACTTTCGTTCCGACATCTCTAATTTGGGCAACCTTCACTTTCTTAGTACCGACGGCTGTCAGTAGTCAGAGAGACTTTTGTTAGAGAATCAGTTTCTTACCGACTGGGTTCCCCTTCTTCAGGTTTATAACAAGAGACAGTGAAACCCAGGGTGAAAAAAAATACTGTATTTCAACATGCAACATTAAAAGTTTTTTTTTATCGGAGGCAGGATTCAATCCAACCTGCCTCTTATAAACCCCACCAGTCCGTAATGTTTTTTTGGCTCCTGGGGCCATTTAACTCAAACTTAATGGATAATGAGCCGGAAGGAAAATCTGAGCTTTTTCCTGTTCGGCAGCTCTTGCTTTGGTACCAAGGACGATGAAGTAATAGCTTCTTAGAGAGAACACGGAGTGCAGGAGAGGACTGAGAAAGCATTTCTGCCTCGCAGGACCGAGAGGTCTGACGAGGACAAAGCATCCGTCATCCATGTAAACAAAGTCTCTTTGACTACTAATCTCAGAAGTGCCAATCTCCTTGTGGACGGTGTATGAAAGTGGATGTCGTCTTCGGGTCTGAAAAGTGAAGCCAATGCAGAAGTCCAATACCAGTGATGGCCACTAGGGGCTTGTTTAGAAAAAAAAACTCTGTCTCCAATAGACTTCCATTCATAAAGCAACAAGTTCTCTCCTGAAATACAAAGTCAGTAAAACTTTTCCACAAGTCACGATAGGGTCATTAGATAAAGTCGCTCCACCCATTGATCAGGTTTCCTGGTAAAAGTGGGCGGGGCTTAGTGTCCTCAGATTCTCAGTCAGATCCTCACGAGCTCGTCCAAATATGGTCACTTCTCTGGCTCCAAAGAAACCAAGATGGCGACGGTCAAAATGCCAGATAAAAGGCTTCGAAATGGCAACTCAAAACCAACGGGTGACGTCACGGTTGGACAAACTAATGTCAGCTCCAAAAACTAGATTTCTTCAAAATAGGAGCACTTCAGGGTGAATGGAGTTCCTCCTCAGGTTTTTTTGTCCTGCTCTGCTCTTTATTTTATGTCCCTCAATCAAACACAACACAACCGCCGTCCTTATAGTCATTCATGTTCTGTGATAATTCATGTGGGAGCTGGATAAAGGGTGGCATTATTCATCTGATGTAGAGATGTTTCAAGTTTAGCCTCAGCGGTGACCAAAGGCCGTCCTCAACTCAAATCACTGCCATAGGATCTCTTCATTAATTAGTTGATTAAACTGCTATAATCTCCAGAAATAAATTATGCTCTGTGGAGGATTACAGGTCTTTTAAAATAATATCTTGAAATCTCTGTCATTTAAAAGACCGATGTACTATTCTGATATCTACAAACATTTGGCATCATTTACTATTTTATAGTTATTCTTCACTAAAGAAAGAAAGGAAGCACTAATAAACTACAATGCTGCAGCAACACGCCAGTAACTGAAATAAACTGACAAAGAGGGAAGAAGAAGAGCACAAAGACTAAATACAGCAGGGAGGGAAGGACAATGAGGTACAGGTGAAACTAATCAGGGGGCGGGGCCAACAACCATACAAAGGACAGGAAGTGAAGCAAAGAGGGGAGTCATTTCAAAATCAAACAGGAAGTACCAAACCCAGACTGACCTGAAGACTACGAAGCAGAAAAGAAGTCGGAACCAGAACAGAACCTCAGAAGGTCCCGGTGGAACTCGTGTTGACAGTCTGACAACCAGCTAACAAACAGCACATTTTTGTGAACAAACATCAAACACAGCTAACAACCTGCTACCAAAGTTAACAAGCAGCTAATGTCATTAAAACCCAACGAAGCAACCACCTCACAAACAGCTAATTTCACAAAACAAACCACTAAGAATGTTAACAAACAGCTAACAAACAGTTAATTTTGTTTAAAAAAAACAAAAACGGATATTAATGCTAACAACAACAGAACATCCCAGTAGAACTCGGTGTTGACCCCCAAAATGTAATGTTTTTCTGGGTCTTCAGATGACACTTCTTTGAAAACAGCCATGATTCTTCAGTGGAAATCACTGCATAGGCTCAGGAACACTCGGTTGAAAGCCGGCGTGTTGAAGATTTTCGGTTTCCCAAGAATTTTACCTAAAAATCGGATGTTTCTCTGCTCAGTTTCAGGTCTGCAGCGAAATCAGAAATGTTCCCGTTACCAGCGGTCACATTAACGTGAGGAGCTCAGTGATGATGTCAATCAAGAGACGACACTTTAAATACTTCCTCATGAAGGCAAAACTGGAGCTGACGATGGAAGAAAAGTCATAATGAGGTATAATTCATCCTCTGACGATTCCTATATGTGCTATAATGTGACGTCAGGCTTCTTTGAGTGGCAGGTGAATAGAGGCAGCTGTTGTGGTGCCGACTGAAGAGTGAGGGGGGCACGGGGGGGGGGGGGGAGGGTATTTATAGACGGTCGACGTGCACCTGAATTTCATGCCTATATGGCCAATTAGTCCAATTAAGCCTCCATCTGTAAATGTAACGAGGAGCGAAGGCCCGGCGGTGGCTCTACAAAACTGTGACAAGTGCTGTAACGCCAGTGGTGGTTTCTGTGGGAAGCCGAACACCGGTGTCATGGCGACGGCCGCTCCGTCCTCCCCGCCTCCCTCTTCTGCAGTTTATCTGGGTTTTTTTGTTGTTTTTTTTAGATACGGTGTTTTGTGCTTTTACTGACATTTCAGACGCTCCAGGCGGTGACACCTCTGCTCGTCACTATCCAGTTTATGCGAGCCTGCCAACGTCAGTTGCAGACTTGTTTTGTCCGTCCTTCACTAACTAATACAGCCAAAAGAAAGTCAAGCCTCCTTCCTACAAATAAACTCTACAGTGTTCCTGGTATCACACTGGGTGAATTATTGCAAATCAAATGTCCATTACAGTCGAGTCTTCAGGCAAACACTCCGGGTCTTTTCTTTGAAGCCCTTAAACTTGAATCAGCAGCAAATCAAACAGGATTTAAATCTCAGCACGTTTCTCAGTGACCTCCAATTAAAAACCGCCGCAGCTTTTAAGTCCTTTTTGTCACTTATTTGACATCCTACTGTCAAACGTTTGGAGTCATTCAAAAAAAAATACAGTGTTGGCAGCATGTTGTTTGAAGACAAAGATTTAACAGCTTCGGTTTTGAACAAGAGGCAACCATCAGTAACCTCATCAACCATCAGTGATGTCATCAACCATCAGTTATGTCATCAACCATTAGTGATGTCATCGTTGGTTTGTGAACATTATGAATCCTCCAGTTCAGATTCTGTCCGTCACCATCTTTGCTAGTTCGGAGCAGTTTGGAGCAGGAAGTGACCATATTTGGACGAGCTGGGGGAGGAGCCAGCGGTGGATCTGACCAATCTGATCGGAAACCTGACTATACTACGTCCCGCCCACCGATAGCTGTAACCTGACTGCACCACAGGCCTGTCAATCAAACAGACACGCCCCCAAAAACAGGTCTTCTTGAATCTTCTTTTCTAATGAATGAGGGATTATTTTCAGATGGACCTCCAGAAAACTAAGAAGAAGGAGTGACTTTAGCTAACAACACCGAGATAACTGATGGACACATTTTATTCACTTTGGATTTGATGAGAGAAGTTGAATGGGAGTCTATGGAGCCGGAGGCTTTTTGGAGCCGACCTCTAGTGGCACTCGCTGGTATTGCAGCTGAAGACACTTCTGGATCGGAACCATTTTACAGACCTGAAGCTACGAACACTTTTATAAACAGTCTGTGTTTTTGAAGCAGTCGGTGGAATTGTTTAAGACTTGCAGAAAAAAGGGCAGCTCAGTAATCAACCCAAAGTTCTCATCGTCTGTACAGAGTTTCAGTACAAGAGGCCTGCGAGCACACTTGACCTAAAAACTCCCATCAAGCAGCTCTGCTAATTCCAGTTTATGCCACAAATCTATCCTCTATGATTAGAAAAATAATCCCTTCAATAAATTGACCTGCTTTTCGCAGATGACTTATTGAGCGCGCTCGGTGTGATGCATTACTAAAAATCTCCAATCTTTCCAAGTATCTCGCAGTCTTAATTAATACACAAACTAGTACACATGCTGCAAAAGGAAGCGCGGGATCAATGTACAATACTGCATAATGAGTACGAGCCGTGTAATGACTGCTGGTTACTTTCCCTTTGAACGTATGCCTGAATGAGGTTGCGGTCTGCGGAGCATAAATAGTTGATGTGGCCTGAGTCTCACACACACACACACACACACACACACACACACACACACACACACACACACACACACACACACACACACACACACACACACACCGAGGGGTTTCTGAAACATGGGCGCCCCACTTTCTGCTTTTCTATTATGAAGAATCTCTCAGGACCGAAGACGTGGAAGGAGTCTGAGTGAGGTGTGGGCGGCCTGAATTAAAGCGGTATCTTTGGACGGTCGCCCCGACGACAGCTTCTCGCCGCACCTTTGTCAATCACGAAACGCTTGTGGTGACACGCAGAACTGGAATCGGGAGTGATGAAATCTCAGAAGCGTTAACGGTCTTTGTCGGCTACTATAACTTAAAGTACACCGCTCACATGAAAGAGCGCGACGTCTGAGGAGGCGTTGAGGAGGAGGTGAAGGAGCTTTTTCATCAAGGTCTTACGAGAACAAATAACTGATGCAAACTCTCGACATCCCATCAGGAACTTCTCACCCCCACCCCCACCCCCCACCCCCACGAGAGCACCGCGATGTCAGCTGTGTAATTCATGAGTGAAGCCTGTCAGGCCGCCGTGAAGCCGGCTCGCAACTCACACCAGCTCACTCGGTGTAATTTGTCAGCCGGGCCACTCCACCCCTCCACCCCCACTCCGCCCCCTCCCCCCACTCCCCACTCCGCCCACCTTTACATTGATTAGAAGACTAAGCGCGGTGCTGATTAAGCACGAGGCTTTAACGGCTCAATCAGGAATGTATCTGATCACATCGATTTGGTGCAGACGTTCATGGTTTGTTCTGGAACGGTTTGACTTTGACTGGAAATACTACTTTTGAAACTTCCCGGGACTCGTTACAACCTAAAGTACACACACACACACACACACACACACACACACACACACACACACACACACACACACACACCAGTGTATCATATACCAGTCTAAAAATCACACCCGCAGGCCTGATCAGCTGCTAACAGTTGTTTCCTGAGCTGCACTTCCAATGAAGACTAGATTTTTTTTTACAAACACCAGCGTCAGTGAAGGAGTTAACTGTCTCGGCTTCTTCTCGGGTCCTTGCTACACCCTCCCACCAATTTTCATAAAATTCAATCCAGTAGGTTTTCCGTAATCCTGCTGACAAACAAACCAAAAACACCAGCAATCTAAATTCACTGAAAACCTCCTCGGCGGACCAAATAACTCTGAAATGTCACAAATGACAGAGAAACGGATGTTTTCGTTTGTGTTTTAAAGTACATGGGTAACAAAAAAAACAACTTTCTAAGCTGAAAAATGTGTCTAAAACTCAACTGCGCTCGCGTTTCTTGCTTCAAACGACACATTCAACTGGAAATGAACAAAGTCTATTTGCATTCAAACAACACGTCGGTTTTTATAGCGAACAACAACAACAAGCTAATTTCCTGCTTTGGATTTTTTTTTATTTAAATGCTAAAATGTGAAATGTGAAAAGACAAAAACAAGGAAAGTTCTCCGTCCAACAAGCTCAGTATGTTGTTTCCTTTTTTTCTTTTCTTTGAGCTGAAATCCGTCGGAACCCAACGACGTCTCCTGAGCTGGAAAATAATGACTTACGATCTGTTTTCTGACACATTTCCAACCCGTAACAAAGCCAGCACAGACATGAGGCATCATCTCGGACCGAAGGCTTCTTGTTCTGGCTTCTATTGTTCTTTTTTTTCCTGTTGCACATGTGCAGAAGCTTTTACACGGTTGCAGCATGAGTTCTTCTGCAGCTTTTTCTTCTTTTACAGATGTCAGCTCTCCCGGATGGTGCATTTGATTTGGTTTTTTTTTATGCAGGTTTCACTGTGCTGCTTCTTCCCCCTCAGTTATTCTCTCCATCATGTTGCAGCTTCTCTAAATTTGACTTCACACACTGACTGCTTTGTGTTCGGACCGACTCGGGTGTCAAATCACAAACTGTACAACTCGTCTCCGTTGTTTCAGTCTGGTTGGTCTTTTATATCTGCCCAGCGGGGGTCTCTGGTCTAAACAGCTTGTGTTATTTGGGCGTGACACACACACACACACACACACACACACACACACACACACACACACACACACACACACACACACACACACACACACACACACACACACAGCGGGGTGTTTATAAGGAGCACAGCGATCACAGTCGGCTCAGATTTAAAGTGCCGAGGAGAAAAGGGGAGAACACAAGACGGTGTCAAAGAATCAAAAGAAAACATTTTCCTCACATCTCTGTCTGTTTCCATCAAAGCAGAAAAGAACCATTTTTCAAGAGAAAGGAGTTAATAAGGCTTTATTGTCTAATTACTAATGAAAGATTAGATATTGTTAAAAAATATAATCGACAACAGTAACAATACTACAACTACTACAACAATGCTTTTTTATGGCAATTATATCAAATCGAATTTAAGAAAAACAACGTTACAAATTATGGTACAAATCTTTTGTCTTCGTGCACTTCAGCGGAGGAGAGTGTAAAAAAAAGTTTTGTTTGTGTGGTTACGACTAACAGAGGTTCCTTAACTCAATTAACAGCCAAGAGAAGGAATGTTTCGGAGATAAAAAAAAAAAAACCTCCTGAAACGGCTTCTGGTTGTTTCTTTTCCCAGTGAATAATGTAAAACTCACATGCAGGTTATTGTAAAGCATCAATCAGAGGAAAGTTTAAAAAATAAAAAAATAAGTTTTCAAAGTACAGGATATCCCTCAGAGTGCTGTAACTTCTACCATAAAAATGTAAAGAATATGTCAAAGCCTGCCTGCAGCGGGTCTTTTTCCTCTCAAACCGAGTGTCTGCGTGAGATCCGTCCCAGGAGGCCCGCGGCAGCTCTGAACCCACAACCGGGGCTCGGCGGCTGGGATGGCAGACAACCGATGCTCCCCGCCTCGTGGCAAAGAGCACAAGAACCCCAAAACACAGTTTGGGCCGAGTGTTTTTCCAGGAGGCGCGTTAGAGGCGACGCGAAGGACGTTCTATAATTGAGAGTTTTGCGTTAAGACTCGCTCGATCCGTAAAAACTCAAACAAAGCCACCAAACTTCAAAAAAGAAAAACTCTCGACCAAGCTGACGAGAAGCACGTTTTCATCTTCATCTGTGGAGCCGCCGTTGTTTGCTCCGCGCGTCCAGCATCAAACTCATTTCACATGGTGACAAAAGCTCGTCATTGATTGTCGATCGGTGGACGGAGAGTCTGCTCGCTGCTTCGCCCTTTAATGACGGAGCACCGCCGTGATTACAGACTTATGATCTGCCAAGTTTACACTGCACATCGGCAATTTAGAAAAAAAATTTTTTTAAAAGGAGTTCAACACAAAAGTTGTGGACGGCTGTAGTCTTTGCATGTTTCACAGTTTCACCGACACTTCTGAGTAAGACCTTGTTTTTCATGATTATTTTATGCTCAATGACAGTTAGAAAAGAGCTTTTACGGGAATTACCGCCACCTTCTGGTGGTAGTAACGCAGTACTACCAGGCGCCAGTAAAATCGGGACAAAGTACAGAGGGTTCTCAACTTACAAACATTCGAGTTACGAACATTCGTAGATACGAACAACCGCTGACGGATGTCCATAAATGTTCGTAAAATGCCGTATTGCGTTCGCAAGTTCGTATTTTGTACAGCGCGCCTCATCCGACTGATTCCCCTTTCTGCCGCAACCCACGCCGAGCAGCACTGGCTCATTTCCAACACTTCGTTCGTTGCTCCAACACTCACTTCGCTGTTGTGTTCATCTTAGTTCGTACCATCTTGGATACTTTACCGTTTCTCATATATTTATCACCTGTTTCTCACGTGTTTATCATGCCTAAGAAAGCAAATGCTAGTGCTAAATGCTAAATGCTAATTTAATATATAACGACTTACGAACAATTCAGCTTACGAACAGCTGTTCGGAACGCATCGTGTTCGTGGGTTGAGAATCTGCTGTATATTTGTTGAGATAATTGACTGTTTATAAAAGTGTTCGTAGTTTCAGGTCTGTAAAATGGTTCTGATCCAGAAGTGTCTTCAGCTGCAATACCAGTGAGTGCCACTAGAGGTCGGCTCCAAAAAGCCTCCGGCTCCATAGACTCCCATTCAACTTCTCTCATCAAATCCAAAGTGAATAAAATGTGTCCATCAGTTATCTCGGTGTTGTTAGCTAAAGTCACTCCTTCTTCTTAGTTTTCTGGAGGTCCATCTGAAAATAATCCCTCATTCATTAGAAAAGAAGATTCAAGAAGACCTGTTTTTGGGGGCGTGTCTGTTTGATTGACAGGCCTGTGGTGCAGTCAGGTTACAGCTATCGGTGGGCGGGACGTAGTATCGTCAGGTTTCCAATCAGATCGGTCAGATCCACCGCTGGCTCCTCCCCCAGCTCGTCCAAATATGGTCACTTCCTGCTCCAAACCGCTCCGAACTAACAAAGATGGTGACGGACAGAATCTGAACTGGAGGATTCATAACGTTCACAAACCAACGATGACATCACCGCTGAAGTAAAAACACATTTAACTTCCAGAACTGCTGAAGTTACAGCTGCTGGCAGCACCAGAGATGTTCGGTGAAGTTCAGCTCTGAAGGCGGCCGCTCCCCCGAGCATATTGACAGACAGTAAGAGGAGTTAAGCCAGCAGGCTGCGGGTTAGCGGTGATATTCCCCTGTGTGAGCTGGCACACATAAGACGGCATATCAGCACTATTTGTAAAAAGTCACACACAGCCCCGCAGAGGACGGTCCGCTTGTCATTGAGATAAACTGGCTAATAATTGATCGTCACAGAAATGAAGGGAGGCCGCCGGGGTTAAAGAAAACTCTTTAGTTATTTTGAGTTTGTGTGTGTGTGTGTGTGTGTGTGTGTGTGTGTGTGTGTGTGTGTGTGTGTGTGTGTGTGTGTGTGTGTGTGTGTGTGTGTGTGTGTGTGTGTGTGTGTGTGTGTCTTGTGGTGGAAAAACAAAGACTGAGCTCAGGTAGACTGTCGTATTACTTTAATGGGAAATGCACTTTCTGCATAATAATGTCCATATATCTGGATCTCTGCAGGCTTCTCAAACCTTTCAGACTCGCCGAATTCATCCGCTGCCAAAGCCTGAGGTGGACAGATGGTCCGAGAGCGTCGCAGAACAACGTGGTGACTGGAGGGATCGCCCGCATGCTTCTTCAGAGATATCGATTCAGTAAAATATAAACAACCATTTGATCGTTGTTTCTTCAGAACTTCAGCTTCAGTCAACATTTTTTGGTCTTTTTATCTTCTTTATTGTATAAAATCTGAGGCTGCTGCGTATATTAATGACAAAATCATGAAAGTGTCTGTGGGCGGAGCATGTGCGCCACAGGACTTCCTGCCAACTTGCGGTTTAACCCTTCGCCAGCTTGAGTGGGGGTGAAATAATTCGCTGCTCTTTGAGAAGGTTGTGACGCCTTCTAGTTCATTGATCACCAATTTTACAGCCGGAACAGAAGCGATGAAACCGGCTACAATGGGGTCGATGACATCAGTAAAGTTCTTGTAATTCCTACCGTTGACAGAAGGGGGAGACAAAAGCGCCACACAACAGGTTTTAAAGCTTATTTCACCATAAAGTCTTTCCTCAGACTGAAATACGTCTTCTTTTTTTTTAACGGAGAGCCGACTCCAAAAATGTCATGCGCTCAAGGTTATTTTCTTTATTTATGTTTTCTTGATTTCATCTTTATTCAATAGAAATGTCCCGACAGTCCAGACCAGAAAAGTCAAAACACATTATAGCGTTTTTCAATATATGTTTGATTTTTTTCGGGGGTAATTTAAGAGGTTTCGATGTGATATCTCGTCAGCTTTTATATGAAATGCATCATTTGGAGACGTCGGGTGACACCAAAGTTAAAAAAAAAAAAAAATGCATGATACATTTACAGGTTGGACTTTTTTTTTGGAGCGAATTTAAGCCAATTAAAAAAAAAAAAAAATGCTTCTTAACTTCAGGGAAAAAGTTAATCCACAACTAAACCCTTTAATGCTAACAAGGCTTTATCACACGTCCTTATTAAACGCATGCACATCTACGTATCCAAATCCAGCAGCATTTAAACCCTCCGAGGACCGTCACTCATAATTAGTATGTTGTTGCGGCCCCGCCGCGAACATTAAAGCCAAAAGAAAGCAAATTTTTATCTCCAAAGTTCCTTCAGATATTCGCCTTAGAATTCCTATCGGAGCACATGAAGGTGTTTCCGATGCGCGGCAGCACGCGGCAATCAGCGCTTCCCTTCATTAGCCGACTGAAGGTCATCTGTGGCGTCTCGGCGCGTATATGAAAACACCTCAGCAGCACATTCTCAGCTGGAGGAAAAGGTGCAGCAGCAGCAATATTCAGATTCTGGGGGAGGAATTCACCACGGCAACGATTCTGTGGAGAAATCAGTGGTGAAAACTGCATTAATGGGGAACTTAGAATTTTTGCATTTTTCCTTGAAACCTTCATGAGGAGGAAGCGAGTTGTAAAAAGCGAGTTGTAAAAAGCGAGTTGTAAAAAGCGACCCCACCTGAAGCTGAATTATTCAAATTCTCAGGGAGTACCTGTGATAATTACTTGTTATTGTTGTTAGTTTTTTTATTTTTTTTATTATTATTAAAGTTGAAAGTAGAGAGATGAATGAGTATGAAAAACTAATTTAATCTAATTTTGTTCTAATGACACTGTAAAAAGTTGAAAAGTTGAATCACTTTGTAAAATTTAAGATGACTGTATAAAATTGTAAATTTAGTGATTTGAACTAAAGAATTTAAAAATAAAAAGTAGAGAGACGAAAGGAACTAAAGGACGGAAACAAAACAGATGTGAACGGTGTTGGCTGAACATTGTATTCTTTAATTTCTTCCAGAGTTGTTTTTCAATGTTTCTTATTGCGTAATTTGTTTTTAAATGGGTGAATTTGGTTTAATTTTGTTCTGCAACACTTTGGTTGGAGTTTCCAATATTTCACCTGACGTTTTTTTAAAGTTGTAGTTAATTTAAATCAAAGATGTCGCAGAGCAGTCAGTCAGTCAGTCAGTCAGTCAGTCAGTCACCCCGCTGTGACTCAACACCGTTGATTGTCAGAAAAAGGAGCAGGATGTGTTCACAATGAGCACATCCTGCTGTGCTCTGCTGGACGTGGTATAATCCGGTGTGATGCTCCCGGGCTCCCCGGGTCTTCGATGAGGGAATCTGTCAAAGCCGGTTAGCTTCAAGTCGACGGCTTCATCTGAACGGAGGAAAAAAGTGACTAAAAAACCGTCCGAGATGGAGAGGAGCTGCTCTCTGATGCGACTTTCCTTCCAGAGGACGAACGGCAAGTAGCTCTCCACATGGACGGTGTGTTTTAAACCCCCTCCCACCCCCCTTCACCCCTCTCATCCCCCCTCAGCGCCAGTGGCCGCAGGACCATCTCAGCTATAATTTGGGTCCTCTCGTCTCCCAGAGCAGGCGAGGTCATCACTTATTACGATGGAACATAATGATTGGGCTCGTCCATCTGCCGGCTCTCACCGTTAATGAAAGGAGAATTTCAACTAAAAATAAAAAATCTTTTTTTCACTGTTCAGACATGCAACTTGATTTATAGTCCGGCGGCCCTGAGAAGTCTCACAGTTAGACGGCTGTCTGCAACAACTCTAAGATGTAATTACTTTTTTCTTTTAACTGCACCAGTAGAAAATATTGACAACTAGGATTTTTTTTTTCATATTTATTTGACACGGCAACCAGCAGTGAGGTCTTCCGTTGGTTGACAGATTAGTGGGACTCGATGAAATTATGCGCTCTAACCAACCAGCAACCACCAGTGATGTCATCATCCATAAGTGATGTCATCAACCAGCAATGATGTCATCAACCACCAGTGATGTCATCATCCATCAGTGATGTCATCGTTGGTTTGTGAACGTTATGAATCCTCCAGTTCAGATTCTGTCCGTCACCATCTTTGCTAGTTCGGAGCGGTTTGGAGCAGGAAGTGACCATATTTGGACGAGCTGGGGGAGGAGCCAGCGGTGGATCTGACCGATCGGATCGGAAACCTGACGATACTACGTCCCGCCCACCGATAGCTGTAACCTGACTGCACCACAGGCCTGTCAATCAAACAGACACGCCCCCAAAAACAGGTCTTCTTGAATCTTCTTTTCTAATGAATGAGGGATTATTTTCAGATGGACCTCCAGAAAACTAATAAGAAGGAGTGACTTTAGCTAACAACACCGAGATAACTGATGGACACATTTTATTCACTTTGGATTTGATGAGAGAAGTTGAATGGGAGTCTATGGAGCCGGAGGCTTTTTGGAGCCGACCTCTAGTGGCACTCGCTGGTATTGCAGCTGAAGACACTTCTGCCTTGGCTTCATTTTTTTGTGGATGCTACATATATATACACATTTATATATACATATATGTACATATATATGTACATATATACATATATCTATACATATATGTGTATATACATATATATGTAGCATTCACAAAAAAATGATATATATATATATATATATATATATATATATATATATATATATATATATATAAATAAAAGCTTTATTAATTATTATTATTTATATTAAATTCATGCAGGGCTGTGCAGGCAGGTGGAAAAGTGTGTAAGAGTGCAAACGTTTCAGTCCCTGGATGATGAAGTCAGTCACCTTCTATATCTCCGGGTTTCTCTGCTGGTGTCCTCGTCAGCGATCTGAGGCTTGATTGAACACTTGAGGTCAACTCCCAGCAGGTCAAGTCATCACAAACGTACAAGAGCAATACAGTTCCACAGCAGTGACCCGGTCTCACACACGATAACAGACACCAGTTCCTCCAAGGAACTCACTATCTTGAGATCGCAATAATTAACGCAAATCCAAGCAATCTCAATTAATTTTGCAAAATTACCGCAATATTTTCGCAAAAAATGTCATCAGCAGAAGCTGTGCTGAAAGTATGACAACAAAGTTTCGAAACAAAACTCACTTCATTAACATTAAAGTCAAATATTTTTTATTGTAAAAAATAAAAATAAGAAATATGTCATTCTGGAGGGACCGATATACCTTCGATGTTAGCTTCTGCATTAGAGATGGGTCACGTCAAAGTCTTTATTATTTTTCTTGGATTTTGCCAATTTCTGCAAATTCACACAATTTTACCACAAAAAAACACAAACTACAAACATTTTTAGAAGATCAACATTTTTTGATTGTAATAATCTGAAAATAAACTATGAAATCCTGGAGGGACTTGATATCGACACCTATAAATTTCAGCTTGTACATTGGTGTAGAGACAATAGGATAATGGGAGATACAGTGGGTACGGAAAGTATTCAGAAGTTGCCATGTCTGTCCACCAACGTTCACCATCCAACCTGACGGAACTGGAGAGGATCTGCAAGGAAGAATGGCAGAGGATCCCCAAATCCAGGTGTGAAAAGCTTGTTGCATCATTCCCAAGAAGACTCATGGCTGTACGAGCTCAAAAGGGTGCTTCTACTCAATACTGAGCAAAGGGTCTGAATACTTATGACCATGTGATATTTCAGTTGTTCTTTTTTAATAAATTTGCACAAATTTCTACATTTCTGTTTTTTTCTGTCAAGATGGGGTGCTGAGTGTACATTAATGAGAAATAAAATGAACTTTTTTGATTTTAGCAAATGGCTGCAATGAAACAAAGAGTGAAAAATTTAAAGGGGTCTGAATACTTTCCGTACCCACTGTATGTTTCAAGGTAAAAGATAAATCTTTTTTTCCACCCGTCTCTACAACCCTGCAATGAATTTGATATAAATAAACTTTCAGTATGAATCTTTTTCCCTCTCGGTGTGCGAGTCGTCAGCCTGCTGCAGACTACACATATTACCATAAATCCCGGCACACCAAATCAGCAAAAAAAAAAAGAGGGAAAATCGTTTCTGTAAATCTCTGCATGCGTCTGCCGATCCAAAGCTTGGCTTCGAGCCCGTCATGCTGCAGGTTCGATCTCATTACGGTCCTCATCGCGTCAGCCCAACTCTCAAAACAACACAAGTCTGAAGGACGCTCTCATAGAAGTGAAAGAGAGAAAAGCTGGTGACTCAAAACTTCACACGGTTCAAACTATGCAGAAAAAAAAACTTTTTTTCCCATCAACACAAGCATCAGTTTTATTAATTCATATCTCATTACATTTCTTTTGTTTCCCAATCTTTTGAGTAGCACACTGTGTTTTTCTTGTTTGGTGGTAAAATGAGGAACTCAAATCAAAGTTTCATTACCGTTATGAGATAAATCAAGACTCAAGAAAATCAACACTAAGCGCACGCAGAGCCTTTTTCCATCACAGCAGTTATCATTAAGTGACTGAAATGAATTTGGTCGGAACGGAGAGAGAAAATAGGACAAAAATGGGATACAGGGTAATTTTGTTATTTTTTTTACAATTACCTTCCTACTGACATCTGAATTTTAACATTCAAACTGCAGCGTCACAGAGAGCAGCAGGTGGAAAGTCATTTCAGCTTGTTGGTGTGTAGATGAAAACGTTGATTAACTGAGCGGGTAACACAAACGCTGAAGTAATGAAACTTTGACAGCAATGACATCATGTCTGTTTGATTGACAGGCCTGTGCAGAAATGTCTTAAGCTGCAATACCAGTGAGTGCCACTAGAGGTCGGCTCCAAAAAGCCTCCATAGACTCCCATTCAACTTCTCTCATCAAATCCAAAGTGAATAAAATGTGTCCATCAGTTATCTCGGTGTTGTTAGCTAAAGTCACTCCTTCTTCTTAGTTTTCTGGAGGTCCATCTGAAAATAATCCCTCATTCATTAGAAAAGAAGATTCAAGAAGACCTGTTTTTGGGGGCGTGTCTGTTTGATTGACAGGCCTGTGGTGCAGTCAGGTTACAGCTATCGGTGGGCGGGACGTAGTATCGTCAGGTTTCCAATCAGATCAATCAGATCCACCGCTGGCTCCTCCCCCAGCTCATCCAAATATGGTCACTTCCTGCTCCAAACCGCTCCGAACTAGCAAAGATGGTGACGGACAGAATCTGAACTGGAGGATTCATAATGTTCACAAACCAACGATGACATCACTGATGGATGATGACATCACCGCTGGTCGCTGCACACACTGTTTCTGAATATTAAAACAAACACTGCAGATTTACTCACTTAACTGGAGTGTTTTTCTTCTCATGCAAACAGTTATTGGTTAAATTATTCATCTCTTTTTTTTTTTTATGCATTGAAAACTGCACCGGGAATCGTCACCTCATGTTGTTTTGGGGTCACGATGTGGGCGACCTGATCATCTGCTGCCGTCTGACCCAGTTCACACCGCAAAATAAATTCAGAACATTGATTTGGGTTTTTTCAAGGGCGGCTGATTGAGTTTGACCATTTTGGAGGGAAAACACGATTACTAAATTACTGATTCAAAAAAAACTAAACCAGAAGACGTTAATATGTCACGTGACAGTTTGGTTTAGACATAAAAAGTTTGAAGGATAGATTAATTCTAACGAGCTAATTGGTCGACAGAAAAAAAAAAAAAAGTCAAACATTTCTTTCTTAAATCCTACACAGGATATTCTGCTTTTCTTGGTTTTAACGGGATCAATAAGTAAATATCTGTTGGGTTCTTGGGTTGCTGGTTGTACAAGCCAATTACTGAGGAAGTAATGAATTGATCATTAGTTGCTGCCTTACTTACAAACCAATGCTGTTCTTCTTTCTAATGAGGGGAAGCTGCAGCAAAGACCAATGAAAAACAAACAACTGACTCCGGATGCAACTAAGACTTATTTTCATTATTGATTACACAGAAAGTGATCGTGAATAGTTTCTAAGAACTAGTGTTGTCACGCTACGAAGGTTTTGGTAGTCGGTACCGAAACCAACTAAAAATCCACGATTCTTAAAAGTCAATGTTGAAATCACAACAATTTAACCAATGAAATGAGTGTTTCAACTTGAATTTGATTCAGATTATTTCAGGTCTGGATTTCTAAAGATTGGCTTCAATATTTTTCCATTGATGAATTAGTGAATTTTGGAACCAGCCTAGTACCAAAGTTTCGGTTCTTGTGAAATTCCTACAAAAAACGGTCTGAAGATATTTTGTGCAACCAAAAATTCAGAAACATTTAATTCGATGAAAAAAACCTGAATATTCACATCGATCAAGAAAAATCTCTTTCTTGCAGTTTTGCTTTTAGGTAAAGCCATCGATCGATTATTAGATTTAATTTTTACCAGTAGACTTAAAAAATAAATCAACAAAGTGTTTTCAGCTTTATCTGAGGATGAATACCAAACTTTGGCAATAACCAAATTGCTTCATCAAAATCAAGTTTAAAAAAAACTGCTGTCATTTGGTACCAAATTTTGACTTCATCCACACTGACATGTTTTTGATTTGGTACATTTACATAGAAGTAAATCAACTAAAATAAATCTGACATTAGAAATGCCTTATTTCTCTATTTGCAAATCCATTTTTTTGGCCGCCAAGCCAACATCTACTGATAGCCCTGAACAAGAGGCATTCAGGGAACATCGGTAAACTGCAGTAACAAAAACCAACCTGAAATACACTCTCACCCCTCTAAACGGCATGAAAACTAATGTGTGCTTTAATTTTCCTTCCTTAAAATGGATCTTATTAAATTATTATTATTTTTAAAGTATCCTTCAGGAACTAGTATCAAACATTTTAGAAAAATAATTCCATCATCCACTCTGAGACCACGACCGGTAAAGAAAGAACAGTCGAATATGTCACTATTGTTGCTCCCACGGCAAGATGCTGAAAAAGAGCCTCTCCAAGAAAAAAGCCTGAACTTGGCGTACCACCCCATCCTTCCCTCCCCATCCTTCCCTCCCCCCCACCCCTGAGCAAACAACACAAACACAACACACACACACACACACACACTTTCTATTCCATTTTTCAGAGTGTGTCAACCTGCCGGGTCACAACAACCCCCAGAAACCTCGGTGACCCTCTCTGACTTACACCAGCTCCCCGTCTGCTTTCTGTATAATGTGTTACTCGTGCATTTCTGCCCCTGAGGAGAGAATTCATGATGTTTTGTAATGGTCAGCCCCCTCTACCCCCGCTCAACCCCTCCACTCCAAAGTACCCACCAGGCAGAACCACTTAAAAGTCTTTCATGTTGCTTTTCTTCCTCTTTTTCATTTTTTTCCTCGTCCTCGCTCTGCCTTTGTTGCGGGATGAATAAGATGCTGAGAGCCGACGGGCTGCCGGCCCTAATGGCCTCTCCTCCCTTTTACCTCCACCTCATGAGCTATTTGAATTTCATGGCTGATGTTTTGCTGCCGCCTCATCCTGCGAGAACAGGGCTCCAACTTCTCTACAAATTCTCTCCATAATTCATAACTCGTTCCCGCACGCACACACAAATATGAATGCACAACACACAGGAAGCTGGTGTAATACGGCCGTCTGTCCACTAGAGGATGACGTTGGGTTGTTTTGTGCCTCGACGTGAAAAGTACACGCCGGGTCAAAGAAGAAGGGCATGTGATGGAAGTCGTGCTGCGAAGTACAAAGAGTGTTCATACAAAAGTCAACGTAGACTTCGTAAGTAAATTAACCTCCAAAAAGTAGGTTAAGTAGCTAAGATAGCGTATGTAATGTTGCTAACGACGACATTTTTGTAGCTGAACATAACAAAACATTTCTTTTCACGTCTTGGCAAGACACAACGTGACACTAACGCGGTATCGTCAAGTGGGCTCGGATGTTTTTTTACAAATGTAACGTGATATCGGGTTGTTTATTTTGGTGTTACAGAAGCCTTCCTTTAATCACGCAAAGCATTTTCAACACTTTTAGATTAACAAAGGACAACGAGTGGGTGATGCTTGTTGGACTTTTGAAATCATTAAATACATTTTGTTTAAAACAATAGTTTGTGCAACTATTATCTTGTCTCAAAACACATTTTTCCTTGTTTTTCCAGGTGCTGCCAGAAGGTGGCAGTAATACACTTAAAGGCTAAAGAAAAGAGATGTTACGAATGTGTGTGGCGCTATGAGGTCAGATTCTTCGATACAAACAGCAGAAACATGCAAAGATGACTACAGCCGACAAAAATGTCTTTGAGGAATTTCTGAAAAAAAAAAGAAACAAAAAAAAAGTCAAGTTAAAAACGTTAAGTTGTGTTAAGTTTCTTAAAAGAAATCGGCTATATACGGTTAAAATGTAGGTAATTTAAGCAACATTACGTAAGCTACCTTCGTAACGTACATTTCTTAAGTATGTTACGTTATGCAAGTAATTTACTTATGTTATTTACAAATTCTACGTTGACTCTTGTGCTCAGACACCAGTGATCCTGGTGAAGGACGTCGTTTTTTTCCAGACAATAATTGCTGTCATCCACCTCAGTGGGACTTCATCACGCTTTGTATTTCGTCACATGACCTGCTTCTTCGACCTTGTTTATGAAAACATGAACTTTCAGAGAAGTTGAATGGAGCCGACCTCTAGTGGCACTCGGCGGTATTGCAGCTTAAGACACTTCTGAATCGGAACCATTTTACAGACCTGAAGCTACGAACTCTTTTATAAACAGTCAGCGGTCACACACACACACACACACACACACACACACACACACACACACACACACACACACACACACACACACACACACACACACCTTGTCAGCGGTCATCCAGTTGTTCTATCACCACTTCCTCTTAACTTTTTTCCTCACTTTATATCTGTGCAAATGAAGCGTAAGAGATTCAGGCAGAATTTGCTTTGTGAAAGACAGCTTGAACTCCAAAATCCAACGTGCCCTTGAAAAAGAACAGCCAGTGCTCTCCGATTTATCAACGCTGATTACACGTATTGATCTGACAGAACAGGGAGGATTCCCAGTTGAAAAGGTTCAGCAGACTGGAAAACACAGCCGGCGCTGTGTCCCGATCGTTCCAGATGAAATCAATCCGCCAATCGTCCGTCAGACTGGACGCGTCTTCATCATCCAGTAAACTGCAATTTTGGTGACATAATATTTTCTTCCTCTGTGATTTATCTGTTTTATGCTTGCGAGATAATCTGTAATCGCTCTCCGTGACGGCAAACACAAAACTTCAATACGCCGGTGACTTTCCTTTCAAAATAAAAGATTACAGATTAGTTTTGAATCTTCATGAGACATTTTCTGATTGTATAAAAAAAACATTCGTCTTTTTTTTTTTTTTTTTTTTCGAATATTGTCTGACGAGCTCCAGGCTGCCGCTACGGGTTTTTTCATTCACTTTTTTTTCCCTTCTCTCTTACAAAACGACCAATAAATATATATGAAAAGTAGTTTGGAACGAAATAGGAATGGAAATGGTAAAAGTCTGGTTTAATGTGTTGGTGGACTCACAAGCAGTACTTTCAACTCTCTGCACATACATCATTGAAAAAAGAAAAGAAAAAAGAAATATTTCCACATCATGCCCCACAAAAGCCCAGAGGGACCCACAGCGCGCCGCTCCTGTATACTCCGAACCAAATCAGGTGTTTAATGGCTTTGTGATTGCGCGGAGCGGCCGGACTCTTCGGGTTTGTATTCACAAAGGGCGGCCGGTCCTGCAGAAACTATTTTTCCAGTTGGCGACACACTTCAATACTCAGCTGGCTGGTTTTCTTTTAAAGAGTGACTGGAATTATGTTTACCACTTAAAAAAAAGAAAAAAAAAAAAAGTGGCCAAATCACAAGTGTGGGAGCGTGGAGGGATTATTAAGACGTGGAATAATCAATGAGTCCTTTCAGAGCATATACAAATAATCGGCTAAAATACTGAAGGCTGTACGACTCATAATTAATTCATACTTGATTTTTTTTTTCTTTTTGAAAAGAACAGCCGACCATTTACATTTTTTGTCTTCTTGTCACATAATAATGAAATCTCTTATATTTGACTCTTTTATGGCTCGTAATAAGACGTTAAGTGCTTCGAATGTGAGAGTCGGAGGGTCAAAACGTGGCTTTAAAAAAACAACCAGCAGTGACGTGAACGGCCGTTATGAAGTTCAGATTCTGTCCGTCACCATGTTTGTTAGTTCGGAGCGGTTTGGAGCAGGAAGTGACCATATTTGGACGAGCTGGGGGAGGAGCCAGCGGTGGATCTGACCGATCCGATCGGAAACCTGACGATACTACGTCCCGCCCACCGATAGCTGTAACCTGACTGCACCACAGGCCTGTCAATCAAACAGACACGCCCCCAAAAACAGGTCTTCTTGAATCTTCTTTTCTAATGAATGAGGGATTATTTTCAGATGGACCTCCAGAAAACTAAGAAGAAGGAGTGACTTTAGCTAACAACACCGAGATAACTGATGGACACATTTTATTCACTTTGGATTTGATGAGAGAAGTTGAATGGGAGTCTATGGAGCCGGAGGCTTTTTGGAGCCGACCTCTAGTGGCACTCGCTGGTATTGCAGCTGGAGACACTTCTGGATCAGAACCATTTTACAGACCTGAAGCTACGAACTCTTTTAGAAACAGTCTGTACTTTAAACACTGAACATTTAAAACTTTTTTTTAAGATGTTTAAAATCTCAGTATTTGAAATATTTCCATGTGTAATTGCTGCAGCGATCAGGCTTCACTCACTTCGGTGTTTCTCTCAAATAAAATGCAGCTGGTTTGTTTTGCACTTCATCGGTCTCTGCAGACTTCTGGTCCTGAGACTCCGTTAGCTGAACTGCTGACCCTCCAGCAGCACCCAAAACAGCATCCTCTTAAAAAGTCAAACACTTTTAATCAAGGTAAGAGCTCGAGGAGTCGCATTACTATTATTGCACGTTTGTGACAAATGCCCGCGTGACATATTGCATTGCACTAGAGCAGTGCAGTAAATGGAGCTGCTGGAGAGGAGAGCACACAACAGAAAAATGAGAAGCGACACTCTCCGCAGCACTTACAATCTCCCTCCAATCTCTGTCTGGTGTTGGTTTATGTGTTCGCTCCCAGCTTCACGCGCTCAGATCAATAAAACACATCTGAATATTCCTTTTTCACAATCATGACCTGAAACCTCCCCGCAGAGACACACACACACACACACACACACACACACACACACACACACACACACACACACACACACACACACAAAAGTCCAATCCGCTATCAGCTGGAGTCTGGCACGTGCCCTGCTCAACGTCGCCATCTCGCGGTGGCCGCGCGGTACTTCCGGCGCCTCAGGGTGGAGGGGGGGGGGGGGGGGCGATCGATGGAAATACTACAACAGCAATAATCACCCTGACTCATCTGATTAACATCAAAACCTGCAGACTCCAAACCAGAATGAATCAGACCAGTTCAGGTCGCAGATCACGTTTCTTTCGTTTTTCCGACCAGCTCCTGATTTGCAGGTAATTAAAGTAATTAAAGTCACCTGTCAGTAACAGCACGAGACCAAAAAAAAAGAAGAGCAAAACAGCTTCGTAAAAAAGCGACCCAGCCTCAAACTGAGACCTCAAACACAGCAGAGACGATCTGAACAACAACAGCAGGTTAATTAGAATTAAAAAAAAAATCTTAATTTAAAAAAAACAATAACATTCATCTTTTTAAAGAGTTAAACGAGTTGGAAATGTTGTTTATTCAGCTTAAAATATAAATAGTGACGCAGTTTAGCTTTTAGTTTGTTAAAAAAATATATATATATATTATAAGGATTTTTCCCAATAAAGTCTGTGCAAAAGTGTTTTGCAATCACAACCATGCAATCAACTTACAGCTGGATAGTCTTCAATAAAAGCTCACAACATATCACAACATGGCAAAATGAACACGGGGGCAAAATATCACAGTTCATCAGGAAACATCCTTCAAAAATTCCAACGTAAACACTGACGTTATAACATCATCACATCATATGTTAAAATGAGCAATTATAAGGTCCACAATAAGTTCATGAAAACGCTGATAACAGCTGAGAGCTCACCTGCAGCAGCGATGCGTCCCGAATAAAGTTCATTCTTCTCGCGTGTGTAAATAAAAGCGCCGTCGGAGGAAGATGCCTGAACAAAAAACTGATTCTGAAAAATACAAATCAAATACAAATCAAAAATTCGGTGTTAAACATGAGTAAAGTCCTCGTGCTCGAGCTCAGGGTCTCTGCTGCTGCTGCAGCTGCAGCGTCTCTTCACAGCGCAGCCGAAGAGACGCAGCCGGAGCGAGAGGAGTCGCTGCGGCGCCGCGGCCGCGTCGTCTGACGACGACCGGTGACGCTGCGAGCTCGAACCGTGACGGCTGTTTCAAGCTGAAGTCAGGCAGTTTGGTGGGAGGTTAAATAAAGAAAACAACAAATGGAAAGCGGGGTTTTTTTGCATTTCTACGTAAAGTTATTTGGACTGGGGAGAGGCAGAAAAACATACACTTCCCGTTTAGCTGATGAAGTTACGAGGACTTTTTTTTTTTTTTTTTTTTAAAGTACAGAGCTACATCAGCTTGTTTAGTTTTCTAATAACATGTTTTGATATGATTTGATTTATTTTGGACAAATTAAAAACACACGATTGCACAATTTTGTGAGAGGCAAAAAAATACTGTGGGTTTATTTGACGCCTCCACCTAGATACTGTTTACAAATTTATAGTAATACAGAAATACAAAGTTTACATCATAATATCTCTAAATAAAAATAATGGAAACAAATAACAACAGAATATAGGTTACAACAATCACAGCAAAAACAATAAAGTCAATATAAAAGTAAAAACATGCGAATGTTGCAGTTACAAAACAGAAGTTAAAGATTTTTTGAAAGCACCTTTTCAAGCATTGACCAGATTTTTGTCGTCCCAGATAACATACGATATATTTGTGTTAAACATCCCTCCTTCCTACTAACTTCAGCTGCTCGTCCCGTCCACGAGGCGGAAGACGTGTTATATATTTCTGTGTAACTTTTTTGCTAAATTCCTGATTATCTTGCATGTTTGAGTCACAGCAGAAATTTCAGGAATCTTTTGGAGCCCTGAAAGACGTTTCAACAGTTGTTATACTGAAGTTTTCCACATAATTATAAGAAATAACGACAGCGTTACTTTTACTTCACTAAAAACACAACGCTGTCTCAAACAAGAGCGTAAATCCTTTTACGTCCGACGGCCCGTGAACGCAACAATACAAAAACCCTCCGCTGTGACGTCGTGACGTCAGAGGGCCCGCCCGCTTCCTCGCGGTCTTCACGGCTGAAGTTGACCGGCGCCGTGTTGTTTACCAGCTCCGTGACGTGTCCCGCCGTCCGGTTGGACACGGGAACACTTCGGCGTCGCGCTCGCGCGCCTCCATCTCTGACGTGCCGACGATGATCAAGACGGAGAAGATCCTGCACCTGAAGAGCAGCCGCGGCCGCAAGGTGCGCGTGGTCCGGGAACACTACCTGAGGGAGCGGGTGCCCTGCTACAGCGCCGCGTGCCAGGCGGACTGTGTGAACGGTAAACAAACAAACAAACATACCAACACAGAGCTTTGTTTACCGTCGCGACGAGCACCTGACGGCAACCGTTGATGACGTCACGGCTCGGGTTGTTTCTCGACCAATCAAGGAAACGAGACATTTTGCGCTACTGTTGATAACATCAGCTGAAACACACCTGAACGGAAGAACACGTTTATTCCTGTTTCCTGATGAACCTGACGGATTATTAATGAAATGTAATCAATATGGTTATCAGGTTTGCAGACAGGCTGCTGCGTGGACTCCTAAAATCCAACTTAAATTGACAACTTGAAAGCAGCGTCGTGTTTTGGTGTCTTTCAGTACAGTTGATCGTTTTTTAATATTTTGATATATATTATAAATAAAAAAAGACCAGTTACAGCATTGGGTTTTTTTTGTTAACTTTTCCCGAACAGATGGAAAGCTGCTGCCCGGAGACCTGACCCACTACGTGGTGCCCGACGCCGGGGTCCTGGTCGACTTCCTGGAGATCCTGGAGTTCAGGGAGCTGCAGGGAATCGTGTTCACGCAGACGGCCTGCCAGGCGCTGCACAGCAAAGGACGGAGGTACCTTCAAACTAAGGTTTTGTTCCTGCTCCGTTCTGGCTGCTTTCAGCTGCGTGTTTTGACGACAGCTCTTCTCTGAACGTCGGGCAGCTCGTTGCGCCCCAGAGAGCATTTGTTGGGAATATTTGCAGCTGTTGTCACGGTTACACGAGGCCGCTCGGACACGCTCCGAAAGTCTTTTATCTTTAACATACTCGTCAACCATTTTCTTTCTCTGAAGATTAAAACATCACTGCAACCCAATTCTTTCTTTCTATTTTATTATTACAAACAAAATCTGCTGAGGCCATTTTTTCTTTGAATCATCTTTGCAGAAAGAAGTCAATAATTTATTTGCTTTTACTGTTGTGACGGATCGAAAGTCTGCAGGAGAACACGAGAACGGATGAATCGACACCAACCAACCGCAGCGTCAAAAGTTGAACAGATGAATCGTTAACACGTTAAATCGATCGGTCACAAATGGAGCCTCAATTTAAAAATTAAAACGAACCTGAACTTATCTCCCGTTTTGTTCGTGAACAATCCCGAATTCTCCAAACCTTGGAAGTAGTAAACAAAACAAACAAACAAAACAACAACACAAGAAGCACTGAAGGCAACAGCAGGACAGATGTTTGGTTCCATTAACGATGACCGACCTGCACACGAGGTCGACCTCATTATATCAACGGTCTGCTGACAAAGCTCAATACACACACACACACACACACACACACACACACACACACACACACACACACACACAACACACACACACACACACACACACACACACACACACGCACGCATACACACACACACACACATACACACACACACACGCACACACAAACACACACGCACACATACACACACACGCACATACACACACACACACACACCTACACACACAAACACACACACACACGCACGCATACACGCACACACACACACACATACACACACACACACGCACACACAAACACACACACACACAAACACACACACACACACACACAAACACACACACACACACACAAACACACACACACAAACACACACACACACACAAACACACACACACACGCACACACACACACACATACACACACACACACGCACACACAAACACACACACACACACACACACACACACACACACACGCATACACACCTACACACACACACCTACACACACACACAAACGCACACACACCTACACACACACACACACACACACATGCAGGCAGCAGTGATTTAGACAAACATGATCGCTGTAAATAAGGAGTCCCACATGACCTCTGGTTTCGTTTCAATCTGTTTTGTGATTTCTGCCGACTCGGCCTTTTTAAAGAGTTGCATCATTAATGTGATGAGGCTTCACCTCCGGTCGAGTTCTGCTGGAGACACACATCTACTGACTTCAACACGCACAAAGCAACGAGTCAAAGGAACGACAACTCTGAAGCTTTTTTTCTATTAATCGTATGAAATAGCTGCTGCGTTCAAACGCCGTCGTATTTACCGCGTACAGCGAGAAGAGTCCGTACGAACGGCGCCCTCTTGTGGTGTTCACGACGTCGGAACTGAAAGATTTTTTCTATCCGTCTTTGTATTTCCCGCGTTACGTTACCGTCCTGTTAGCTCGATAAAGTTAGCCCTCTAGACGCCGTCCACGTTGCCGTTGCCTAGCAACAGTATTTTTAACGACTTGAACATACGGTGCACACGACTTCCCGTGTTGTAACCAAGTGGCAACCAGCGGTGACGTCACCACGCCGACCTCTAGTGGCACTCGCTGGTATTGCAGCTGAAGACACTTCTGGATCAGAACCATCTTACAGACCTGAAGCTACGAACACTTTTAGAAACAGTCTGTGATTGTAAAGTCTGTAAAGCTGAAGATTGTTGTGTTGTTTTCTCCGTCTGCTGTGTGTGTGTGTGTGTGTGTGTGTGTGTGTGTGTGTGTGTGTGTGTGTGTGTGTGTGTGTGTGTGTGTGTGTGTGCAGGTACTACAACCGTCTGCGTAACCTGGTCAAAGATCCTCGACACGACTGCGTGTTGTTCCACAATGAATTTCAGAGGTATTCGTACCGTCCACGAGAGAAAGGAGAGAGTCTGGAGAAGTGGCAGACCAGGTGAGTGTGTGTGTGTGTGTGTGTGTGTGTGTGTGTGTGTGTGTGTGTGTGTGTGTGTGTGTGTGTGTGTGTGTGTGTGTGGAGGGGGTGGTGCATTTTGGGTTTTTATTTATCTTTTTTTTTTTTTTTTTACATTTTGTTGGCCGAATTAAACAAATAAAAATCTAAAAGATAAAAGCGGAGGTCTTCACCGGTCCGCTCCGATGTAGAAAGCAGAAAACAAGCCGATAATAAAAAAACACAATAAAAGTGCTTCTTACGGATCTCTTAAAGATTCGGTCGTAACGTCGTGATTCGATCCGTCCGGTCTTTTAGGTTAAAAGAAGAAACACTCGGAGGTGAAATGTGTTCTTTCCATAAACGGAGCCAGTAAACGAAGTCCTGAATTATTTATGTCTCTATAATGTGGACGTTAGCTGCAGGTCGTGTTCATAAAAACTGAAGAACATCGAGAGCTGAATTAATTGTGTGTGTGTGTGTGTGTGTGTGTGTGTGTGTGTGTGTGTGTGTGTGTGTGTGTGTGTGTGTGTGTGTGTGTGTGTGTGTGTGTGTGTGTAGGTGTGTGTACTGGGCTGCCGTGTGGTACTACAACCACCTGGCGGGCCTGATGAACGTGGTGATGATCACTCAGGACCGGGCGGCCGTGGACCGATTCAGCAGCCTGAGCTCCGGCGTGTTCGTCGTCTCCGTGCAGGTCCGAGACGCACCGATACGAAGCCACGCGTTTAAAACCATCCGGTTTCCTTTCATCCGTCCCTCTTTTATTTTGAAAGGATTACCTGCAGAACTTCTGGCCGGAGCTGCAGGCGGCCCACGAGCTGCTCGGCTCCATCTCTCAGGCGCTGCAGGAGAAGGAGGGCGAGGACTCGGAGCGGGAGTTCGCCGAACATCTGCCGGCCGAGGTCCTGGAGGCCGGGATCAAGTCGGGACGCTACATCACGGTAAAACTTGACTGTGGTGTCTTTTTAGAGCAGCAGATAGAAAAATAAAAGAGTAATAAAAATATAATATCCAATAAAGCTGCAAACAAGTGCCTGAAAAAACATCCGGAAACCCGAAACTGGATCACAAGGAGTTCATCGAGTGGTAAAAGGGTGAAGGAAGAAACAAAAAATCAATAAAAACATGGAGGTCAGGAAGTTTAGAAGACAAGTCGGACGTTCAGCAACTCAAAACCTCCCAAACGGCCGATTTCCTCTTCCATCACACGATGAATCTGTGAATTTCTTTTTCTCTCCCTCGTCATCAGGGAACTCTGAACGTCAGCAAACACCGGGCGCAGAGCGAAGCCGCCGTGACGACGGACGGTTTGTCCGGCAAGAACAAAGGTGGGACACGACGGCGATGAAACAGGAAGTAGAACGGACACTTTAACGACTTACGTCGTCGTCTCACGCGTTTTTTATTCCCGCCGTCAGATCTGAGTTCGGGCGTGCTGGTGTTCGGTTCCAGGAACCGTAACAGAGCGGTGCACGGCGACGCCGTGGCGGTGGAGCTGCTGCCGAAGACCGAGTGGAGAGGGACGGACACCGCCCTGACGGACGGGCCGGGGGACGACAAGAGCTCGGAGGACGGCGAGACTAAACCCGTGCCGACGGGCCGCGTCGTCGGGATCCTGCAGAGGAACTGGAGGGACTACGTGGTGACGTTCCCCAACAGGGACGGGACGCCGTCCCAGACCAGGAACTCGCAGCGCATCCTGGCCGTCCCGTGGGACCGCCGCATCCCGAAGATCCGCATCAGCACCCAGCAAGCCGACGCGCTGCAGGTCCGACGGTCCTCTTTTCTACGTTAGATGTTCCTAATTATATCTTTAAAACACGATCTACATGAATCTTTTGTATTTTACAGTATAGAGTTTTTAAATCACGTCGTCGTATGAATGCATGTTGGGAAATTGTCTGTGGGCGGAGCTTGAGCCCCAGAGACTTAATCTTCTGGTTTAGTCGACTGACTGGATATTAAAGTGTTTGTAGCTTCAGGTCTATAAAATGGTTCTGATCCAGAAGTGTCTTCAGCTGCAATACCAGCGAGTGCCACTAGAGGTCGGCTCCAAAAAGCCTCCGGCTCCATAGACTCCCATTCAACTTCTCTCATCAAATCCAAAGTGAATAAAATGTGTCCATCAGTTATCTCGGTGTTGTTAGCTAAAGTCACTCCTTCTTCTTAGTTTTCTGGAGGTCCATCTGAAAATAATCCCTCATTCATTAGAAAAGAAGATTCAAGAAGACCTGTTTTTGGGGGCGTGTCTGTTTGATTGACAGGCCTGTGGTGCAGTCAGGTTACAGCTATCGGTGGGCGGGACGTAGTATCGTCAGGTTTCCAATCAGATCGGTCAGATCCACCGCTGGCTCCTCCCCCAGCTCGTCCAAATATGGTCACTTCCTGCTCCAAACCGCTCCGAACTAACAAAGATGGTGACGGAAAGTCCAAAAAAATCCTTCAGTATGAAGCTGGAAGGGAGTTTTTATCTCCAGGATGTTGGCCAGTTTCTGTAAGAAAGGTTTGAAATAAAGTGAAGGTAATCATTGTCCCCCTCCCTCCCTCCCTCCCCCCCTCCAGGACCACAGGGTGGTGGTGCGCATCGATTCCTGGGAGAGCACGTCGCTGTATCCCAACGGACACAGCGTTCGGGTTCTGGGCCGGGCCGGAGAGCTGGAGACCGAAGTCCAGACCATCCTCACCGAGAACTGCATCCACGTTCCTCCGTTCTCCGACGCGCAGGTCAGGTTTTATGTCCATTCAGGTTCAGATTGATCATTTTATTTAGTGAGAAAACGGCCTCCGTTGAAGAATCTCAGAACAAATTAAACGATCGTTTCTTTCGGTGCCGACGCGGCTGCTTCTTTTGCTTTCCTTCCTCCAGCTGAGAGAAATGCCCGTGAACTCCCCGGAGAAGCCGTGGAAGGTGGAGGCGGCCGAGGCGGCGCGGCGGCGCGACCTCCGAGAGACTCACCTGGTGTTCAGCATCGACCCGCTGGGCTGCGAGGACGTCGACGACACGCTGTCGGTGCGCAGCGTCGCCGGCGGGAAGCTTCTGGAGCTCGGCGTGCACATCGCCGACGTCACGCACTTCGTCGCCGAGGGAACGCTCACCGACCTGGAGGCTCGTACGAGGTGAGGTGACGTAGCTGCCGGCGTCGACCGGGTCGTTCTCGTCCTCCTGCTTCGAGTTTTTAAGGCAACCTTTCAGAAGCTGCCCGACTTCCTGTTGCGTTCTCACTGCGCCCGTTTCCCAGGGCGACCACCTACTACCTGGCCGACCGCCGGTACGACATGCTGCCGGCCGTTCTGAGCGCCGACCTCTGCTCGCTGCTCGGGGGAGTCGACAGGTCGGTGGACTCCTCGTATCGCTTCGTAAACACACGGAAGACGCGCCGCGTGTCCGTCTCACCGTGTTCCCTCTCCGACTCGAAGGTACGCGATGAGCGTGATGTGGCAGCTGGACGCCGAGACGCTCGCCGTCAGGGAGGTTTGGTTCGGCCGGACGCTCGTGCGCTCCTCCTACCAGCTGCACTACGAGCTGGCTCAGGCGCTGCTGGACGGGGAGGCGGCCGCCGTGCCGGAGATCGCCGAGCTCGGCCGCGAGGAGAAAGACGCCAAGATGGCGCAGCTCACCGGAGCTCTGGAGCTGCTGACGCACCTGGCACGACACCTGAGGGCGCAGCGGGACCGAGGTGGAGCGCTGGAGCTGGAGGGGGTGGAGGTAGGAGAGGTGGAGGAAGGAGAGATGGAGGGGGTGGAGGTAGGAGAGGTGGAGGAAGGAGAGATGGAGGGGTGGAGGTAGGAGAGATGTAGGAGAGGTGGAGGAAGGAGATGGAGGGGGTGGAGGTAGGAGAGATGGAGGGGTGGAGGTAGGAGAGGTGGAGGAAGGAGAGATGGAGGGGTGGAGGTAGGAGAGATGGAGGAAGGAGAGATGGAGGGGGTGGAGGTAGGAGAGATGGAGGAAGGAGAGATGGAGGGGGTGGAGGTAGGAGAGGTGGAGGAAGGAGATGGAGGAGGTGGATGTAGGAGAGATGGAGGGGTGGATGTAGGAGGGTGGAGGAAGGAGAGATGGAGGTGGGGTGGAGGTAGGAGAGGTGGAGGAAGGAGAGGGTGGAGGTAGGAGAGATGGAGGAGGTGGATGTAGGAGAGGTGGAGGAAGGAGATGGAGGGGGTGGAGGTAGGAGAGATGGAGGGGTGGAGGTAGGAGAGGTGGAGGAAGGAGAGATGGAGAGGTGGAGGAAGGAGAGATGGAGGGGGTGGAGGTAGGAGAGGTGGAGGAAGGAGATGGAGGAGGTGGATGTAGGAGAGATGGAGGAAGGAGAGATGGAGGGGGTGGAGGTAGGAGAGGTGGAGGAAGGAGATGGAGGGGGTGGATGTAGGAGGGATGGAGGTAGGAGAGATGGAGGAGGTGGAATTTAATTAAATGGTATTAAAGACCAACAGTTATTTTAAAACTCCGTTGAACTGCAGCGATTCATTTACGAAGTCGTCTCTTAAGAAAACGTCTTTCACACTGAAGACGTGGAGGAATTATAAAAATAATAATTATTTATTTAAGCTATTGGACGAAGAGCATCTTTATTATATTCATGAGCTGTAAATAATGATGCTGAAGAAGGAGGGTCATATTTTTTTCCGATTTAATTCTTTAATAACAGCCTCAGAAATAGTAAAAATACTTTTAGGAAGAGTCTGAAATTAGTTGGAGACTATTTTAAACAGCGGATGAATTCCTAGTTGGTCCTTTAGTGAGTATTTAGTGAGCAGCGTTGCTGCTTCTTTTCTAATGAATGAGGGATTATTTTCAGATGGACCTCCAGAAAACTAAGAAGAAGGAGTGACTTTAGCTAACAACACCGAGATAACTGATGGACACATTTTATTCACTTTGGATTTGATGAGAGAAGTTGAATGGGAGTCTATGGAGCCGGAGGCTTTTTGGAGCCGACCTCTAGTGGCACTCGCTGGTATTGCAGCTGAAGACACTTCTGGATCAGAACCATTTTACAGACCTGAAACTACGAACTCTTTTATATCCAGACTTTGTAAACAAGTCAACAGTGTGTCTCACTTTCCGTCCTCAGGTGCGTGCCCAGCTGGACGAGGACAGGAACATCACCGCCCTCGTCCCCCGTCAGCCCCTGGAGGTCCACGAGACGGTGGCGGAGTGCATGATTTACGCCAACCACTGGGTGGCGCGCAAGATCCAGGAAACGTTCCCCTCTCAGGCGCTGCTGAGGCGACACCCGCCGGCCCGGCAGGAGCTGTTCAGCCAGCTGGTGGACACCGCCAGGGCCGGAGGCTTCACCGTGGAGACCAGGTGACCCACTGAGGAGCTCATCGAGTGGTTGCACTAATTTAATTAAATTGAATCTGATTGGATGACAGAAAGAAACCTTAGATCTAAATGTTCCAAGTGACTTGATCAACATCGCTGAGTTCCACAACGTTAACGTGAACATTAGTGATTTCACCACGAACCTGAAACTGGAGCAGAGAAACATCAGATTTTGGGCAAATTCATCTATTTTCAAATGCAATTTGAGCCGACGTGTTGTCATGTTGGAGAAGCCCGTTGCCATGGCGACACAGTTCCGGCGGTTTGTGTTCTCTGGGTTTGAAAAAGACGCAGCAACAGACAGGAAACTGAAACAAAGTGACAAAGAGGGAAGAAGAAGAGCTCACAGACTAAATACAGCAGGGAGGGAAGGACAACGAGGGACAGATGAAACTAATCAGGGGGCGGGGCCAACAATCATACAAAGGACAGGAAGTGAAACAAAGACAGACAGCAAGAGGGGAGTCATTTCCAAATCAAACAGGAAGTACCAAACCCAGACTGACCTGAAGACTACGAAGCAGAAAAGAAGTCAGAACCAGAACAGAACCTCAGAAGGTCCCGGTGGAACTCGGTGTTGACAGTCTGACTCTGGGGGACCAATTCACGGTGACACAAAGAAAACCCACCTGGTGTCTCCTGACCTGACGATCCTTCTTCGGTCTCGGACGGTGAAGCTCCGCCCCTCTTGAAACGTGATGTCATCAGAACACCTCGCCCGGCTCGTCGTTTCATCGCCGTAGACTTTCTGAACATTTCAAGTGTCTCTGTTGACCGTTTACACAGTTTGACCCAAAATCTGATGTTTTTCTGGATCCTCAGGCGACACCGCTATAAAAACAACCATGATTCTTTATGGAAATCACTGCACGGGCTCAGGAACACTCGGCTATCTGCCGGCGTGTTGAAAATCTGATGTTTCTCTGCTCCTTTCGGGTGCTTTGTGATCGCCCCTCGTCCCATTTCTGAACCCTTCATCTTCTGGTCTTTCAGGACCAACAAAGATCTGGCGGACTCTCTGGACCGAGCCGTGGACCCCGAGGACCCGCTGGTGAACAGGCTGCTCAGGATGATGGCCACGCAAGCCATGTCTCAGGCTCTGTACTTCTCCACCGGAGCTCAGGCCCAGGACCAGTACTACCACTACGGTACGCCAGATGGTCTCTACCGGGAGGTTCTCCAGTCTCACTCGGATCGATGAGGAATTATCTCACATCTGCGATTCGATCAAATGGTTTTGACAGATAAAAAAAATATAATAATATTGAAAATGTAAAATTGTTCCGTCTCCTCAGGTCTGGCTCTGGACCGTTACACACACTTCACCTCGCCCATCCGTCGCTACGCCGACATCGTGGTCCACCGCCTCCTTACCGCGGCCATCGCCGTGGAAAAGGGGGCGGGGCCTGATAAAGCGCTACCCAGTAACAAAGAGGTGGAAGAAATGGCCCATCACATCAACAAGAAGAACCGGGTCAGAGCTGGTTATCGATTCTGTGAAGCTGTTGTTACTGAATGAAACTTAACTCCTCTGACCTCTGTGTGACCTCTGTGTGACCTCTGCAGGCGGCCCAACGAGCCCAGAATTTATCCATGGGCTTGTTTCAGTGTCTCTACTTCAAGGAACGAGACCCTGAGACGGACCAGCGCTGCCTGGCCGACGCCGTCATCTACTCCATCCGGGACAACGGCGTGTTGGTGTTCGTCCCCGAGTAAGAAACTAATCTGAGATTTGATTTTTAACGTACTTTAAATCCTTCGCGTTTTGTCGATGCTTTGAAACGCATCTCGGCTTGTTACGAACGATCAGTTGATCGGGGAAATATTGTGACACTGTTGGTTCGGACTCGGGGGTGGCCGACCAACTTTAATACTATTTTGGAACCAGCTAGCTTCTCCGAATGTCACGAGTCATTTTTAAAAGAACATCTGTTAACTGTAGCTCTAGATAGCTTGCACATGAGGCGTTCAGGGAACATCGGTAAATTTAACGTGAGGCGTTTTTAATGGGGACATCTGGAAATTGTAGCTTCTGAGAACGACGTGGTTTACACTCTCCCCCCTCGAAAAGGCAAGAGTACGAATAAACTCTACCATTAACCGCGTGTCGTTGCAGGTATGGCCTGAAGGGGGCGGTGTACGTGAAGAACAAGGAGGGCCAGGTGGTGGCGGCGGCACCGGACGGCAGCTGCGAGTGGCAGAGCGGCACCGTGCGACGCCACCCGGACCACATCAGCACCACCTCCGCCGGCGGCAGCGCCACCTTCAGGCTGTTCGACCACATCACCGTGAGTCGGTTCAGCAAACACACATTTTACATATAAAAAAAAATAAAAATAAGTCCTCCCACAGATGCAGCAGCTTCTGAGAATTTCCATATCGAACAATCGTTAATATAAAGAAAAGTGTCGTTTTCCCTTATTTCCTGGTTTTAGGAGCAACTTGTAATGTGTTACTCCGTCAGAAGGTGGCGGTAAAGTCCTCAATAAACAACATAACGCCGTCCCTCTGGGAAATCTTGCGATCATAATAACGCAAATTCAAGCAATATCTGCAGGAGTTTGTAATTTTTTTTTTAATTCACGCGATTTTTTTTTTCGCAAAAAATGTCGTAATCAGAATCTGTGCTGAAACTTTTAACGACATAAAGTACGTCCTTCCAAACAAAAACTCACTTTATTAACACAAAAAACTCCTCGTTTACAGTCAGTAGGTTCTCCTCTTCATCTCATTAAAACAAACCGGAAAAACAGGACGTGATGGGGTTTGTGGAAAATCTGGCCTTCACAATAAAACTTTCTAATTAAATGTTTATTATCAGAGGAAGTGATTCAATATTAATGTATATTAAATTAGTTTTATCCACACATCCAGTTGTCCGTTCTATATTTTTAATAAATTTTTTAAGATGATACCTTTTAAATGTAAAACCCAAACTAAGACTCCGCCTCCTCCAACCCTCCTCAGGTCCGGATCTCGGTCCGCTCCACGCATTCCCACGGCGACTGCCTGAACCTGGAGGTGGTCAGCGACCGGCCCCACCGCGGCGCCGGGCCCCGGGAGCCCCGCCCCCAGGGCCGCGGCCAGCTGGTGCAGGAGGTGGTGCGGTTGGCCGAGGAGGCGCAGGAGAAGGCCGCGCAGCTCCCCAAACTCTCCAAGGAGGAGAGAGAGTTCCGGCAGAGCAGAACTCCCAACCTGTACTCCCTGCTGGAGGAGGTCCGGGAGGAGGCGCTGATGGACCCGGACTGGGTCTCACAGGTCTGTGCGACGACGGCGTGATGACATCGTCGAAATGACGTCATATTAACGTTAATCTGAATCAGAACAGCCGGCAGACGTCGATTCTCTTTTCATTTACAGGATTTGTTGTTTATATTGTGTGCAGTTTTCGTCCATCCGGATACGGAAACATGCTGATTTGACATTAAATGAGGAAAATGTGCTGATTTTGTGCCTTTTAAATTTTTTTCGTATGTTTTGCAAGAGTTTCTGGAGATAATAAAAAAAACAGACAAACTGTGTTTTGATGTTTTTGCCAATTGTCCAAATGAACGCGCAGCTATTAATCATGCAAAAATAAATGAGTAACTTGTAGCTCATCAGATGTGAAGATTTGCTGAATATATATTTATATTTGGGGTTTGAAGTGTTGGCGGGACAAAAAAAATATTTTTGGGAACCGAAGTTTAAAACCAACTAATTTTATTGAACAATTCAGAAAATAAACTGATTAAATAATAATCAGGTCCGTGTCGTCGCTGCCAAAAACTGAACAGAAAATATGGAATCGATGTTTTAACTATAGAGTTTAGATTATAAAGCTTCACCCAAAAACCCGTCGCCGTGACAACAGGACTTTAGAATCTGGTGAAGCTCAGGGCTTCTTACTGGGTGAGCTTTTATCGTCGTCCTGGCGATCGTCGCCGAGACGATGCTCGGGGACGCAGTGGATCTCTGTCTCAGAGTCTTTGGGTGGAGGCTCACTGGGTGGCTGCTGCTGCTGTTGTTGTTGATGTGTGTCGTCCAAATCGTCCACCTCCTCCTCCAACTCCTTCTCCACCTCCTCCTCCACCTCTTTCTCCACCTGCTCCTCCACCTCCTTATTCTCCTCCTCCACCTCCTCCTCCTGATCGGCGGAGCCGTCGAGGACGTTCGTCTCAGTGTCTTTGGGTGGAGGCTCACTGGGTGGCTGCTGCTGTTGTTGTTGATGTGTGTCGTCCAAATCATACACCTCCTCCTCCACCTCCTTATTCTCCTCCTCCACCTCCTTCTTCTCCTCCTCCACCTCCTCCTCCTGATCGGCGGAGCCGTCGAGGACGTTCGTCTCAGTGTCTTTGGGTCGAGGCTCACTGGGTGGCTGCTGCTGCTGCTGCTGCTGCTGCTGTTGTTGTTGTTGTTGTTGTTGTTGTTGTTGTTGTTGTGTGTCATCCAAATCCTCCACCTTCTCAGCACCTTTTTCTCCATTATTTTCTGTAACAGAAAGTTTTCATATCAGACTAAACCAGATCATTTTTCACCTTTAAAAAAAATAAATAAATAACTGACAAAATATTTTTATATTATGGCGGCATCAATATTTTGATCTAGATTTGTTTGTAGAAGAAATCTTAAAATAAATAAAACCTTAAAACTACCTTTCATCACATATTTGACTGAGTGATATTAAAAGTGCTGAACTGACTCACCTGCTAGCTGCTGGCGGGCGAGTTTCCTCTCCAGCGCCCGCCGTCTGTTCAGCTCCATGCGTGTCCGCTGCTCCTCGGTCAGAGAGGGAGGAGGAGGAGCAGGAGGAAGAGGAGGAGCAGCGAGGGCCGGAGTCGAGTGGACCGGTTCTTCTGGGTCGTTAACGAAGCTCCCTCTACCGAACGGATCAGGATCCCCGAATACTTCCACCTCCGGCCGAACTTCTTCCTCGTCTACGACAACAACAAAAAGACCGTTAAAAACATGCTGACAGACGCGTCTGTTTGATATTGAAATAAATTAAGTACATGTCTACATACTGGTCGCAGAGGAAAATAATTTATCAAACAATAACGGTAATTAGCAACCTGTCTGTCAGTGAACACTGATGCTGACAATAACTAATGTTACAGGAAGTGACCATATTTGGACGAGCTGGGGGAGGAGCCAGCGGTGGATCTGACCGATCTGATCGGAAACCTGACGATACTACGTCCCGCCCACCGATAGCTGTAACCTGACTGCACCACAGGCCTGTCAATCAAACAGACACGCCCCCAAAAACAGGTCTTCTTGAATCTTCTTTTCTAATGAATGAGGGATTATTTTCAGATGGACCTCCAGAAAACTAATAAGAAGGAGTGACTTTAGCTAACAACACCGAGATAACTGATGGACACATTTTATTCACTTTGGATTTGATGAGAGAAGTTGAATGGGAGTCTATGGAGCCGGAGGCTTTTTGGAGCCGACCTCTAGTGGCACTCGCTGGTATTGCAGCTGAAGACACTTCTGGATCAGAACCATTTTACAGACCTGAAGCTACGAACTCTTTTAGAAACAATCTGTTGAAACAACTTTGTCCAGTCCAGCAGGTGAGTCTTTTAAAACCAGAAGAATAATGTGTTTCCGTTGAAACACAATCAATAATGTGCTTTTCACCGTCTTTCCCCATGAAGTCTTCGTGCGTCAGCGGCATGTCCAGTCGGATCCGTTTGAGACACGTCTGCGCGACAAAAAGAAGACAAACCATTAAAACTGCGGAAACCCTGCGGACTTCGTGGAAACCTTCCGGCGCTTCGATCCCACCTGAACTTCCTTCTTGGCGCCGAGCTTTTCCACTTTGTCGATGAAATCTTCAAACTGCAGCTTGGGATACAGGCGGTGGGCCCAGTTCTCCATCTTCTGCATGAGCAGCCGGAGGTCCTCGGCCTGGTCGGACCGCCACAAACACCACGAGTCGGTTAAACGTCACGCCGTCAGAAAAAGGCGCGCTTGATTTAGTTCATAAATGTGTTATCAGCTCGTACCTCGTGTCCTTTGCCTTTAAAACGAACGTTGTCAAACAGAGTTCGCAGAGCTGGAAGACCTCTTTCTGAAATCAGCCTTAAAAAAAAACAACAGTAAAACCAAACATTAATTATAACTAGTCAACAATAAGACATTACTTTTACAGG
The DNA here is from genome assembly GCF_029030835.1 of Brachyistius frenatus. NCBI lineage: Eukaryota > Metazoa > Chordata > Actinopteri > Embiotocidae > Brachyistius > Brachyistius frenatus. The sequence goes on from NW_027210749.1 coordinate 975,736, forward strand.
ACGAAGCTACAGTTGAACAAAATGGTGCAGTTACCATGGTAACAACAATAACAAGCAAGTGAAACAAACAAAACAAAAAAAACAAGGCATGTCGGTCTTAGATATTATTTTCTGGTGCAAAAAAAATTATTCAATTCTCAAGACTGTTTCTGTAGGTTACAACATATCGGAAGTATTTTACTCACTAATATTGGTATCGACCCAAAAAATCCAGCATCGGTCGGATTCTAGTAACTAATTCAACTAATAAAAATAATTTTTAAAACCTTTTTATAAGGTACAACTAGATGATTTACAGGAGCCTGTGTAAACAATAAATTACGTACTGGCCAGCCACGCCCCCTCAAACATTAAAGGTCCAATACTTTATGACATCACAAACTTACAGGAAGTCTAAATGACACATTTGCTGAATACTTTTTTTTGTGCAATTCTCCATATATCAATTTTTTTTTTGACAGTTTCACAGTATTTCTAGCACCTAGACCTGCTTTATAATTAAAAAAAAAAAAAGAAATCTGAATTTATATAATACGGGACCTTTAAAATCGAATGTTTTAATCACTGTTCGTGTCTCAACTTTCTTACACTGGCAGAGCAAATAATGTCCTTTTTAAATTAGCATTTAAATGTATTTAACTCCTGTTTTTATAAGGTGAAACGTCGGCGGTACCTCTGAGAGTCCAGCTTGGGTTGTGGCCTCTTCACGCCTCGTCTTTTAGCCGCGGGGACGTCGGCCAGCTTGGACATGTCTCCGTCCTCCGCTGCAACCAACACGCCACGCCGGAAAATAAGACGAGTTACACGACAGGAAAACCTTCAAGACCGTCATTCATCGTCTGCAGGGGTGTTTTTGTTACTGTAATAAAATGTTGAAATATTGTCTTGACAAAATGGATTTTAACTGCAGCTTCTCACCGTTAGCAAAATGATCTCCGTCCTCCTGTCCGCCGGCGCCGGCGCCGCCCGGGGAGACCGGCGGCGGGAGAGGAGGGAACATTTCATCCTCAACGCCGCTGTAGCGGAGCCGGTCGTCTTTTCTGCCTTTTTCCTGCGACTTGCGCATGGTGTCGAACTCCTGGAGGGAAAAAATAAAAGCTGTGTCAGCAACAATCAGCTTTCAGAGTTCACGTTAATTTAACTGTTCTACTGCTAATAGAACAAATCATTTACTGTAGTGAAACAATAGAAACGATCAGTTCTGACGTACATTTATTTTTGTGTAAAAAAACAATATCAGTAGAAATCACTTAGCTGCATTTATACTCGGACTACTCTAGTATTTCTGTTTAATGTATTTATATACTCTTATGATTGTTTATTGGCTTGTGTATGTTTTTGCTGTAGTTAAGATTTATATTTGACTTAAATAGAAAATTAGATGTCCTTTGAAACACCTCTAGGTCAAAGACCAATATTATTCTGTCATCCTCTGGATTGTTTTTCCGTTCACGAAACATTTGTATTGTATTTTTGCATGTCTGATTTTCCTGAAAAGAAGGATCCCTCCTCAGTTTCTTCCCCCGTTTATTTTTTCTGTTAGACGTTTTTCAAAGAGTTCTTCCTCATCTGAATCAAGTAACTAAGTAAGTACTCTTTGCTTTACAATATGGCCTTAAAATAATATCACGATATTGATAAGGTCATTCCGTTACAGTGTCGTGATGTGGTTGGTTGCAAAAGATCAGATGTACAACAAACTACAGAAATATCTTAGCTTTTAATGAATAATTAAAAAAAAAAAACTGTTATATTCAAGCCAACATAAAACCACAACACTAATTTATTCTTGACATTTATAATATTTTTTGTCTTATCTTTAGCGTTGCAGAAATGCCCAACTCATTCACGTTGATCTGAATTTGCCTTTTAATTTGAAATTTTGTCTCGGTCGAGCACGAGCTTCCGCCGCAGGAAGGCGGCAAACTCAACCAAGATGCGGCCGCGAGCCGTCACGCGAAGTACGGAGACCGCCGGTCACCGTCAGACAGGGCGGCCAGCGGAACCGGGACAGTCCCGGTGAACGGCACACTCGCGTCTGTTTGTCTGAACCGGACGTTCACGATGAGTAACGGTACCGAGCAGCTGCCGGTTATCCGGCCGTAGATACGAGTTAAAACGCGGCTAAGCTAACGACGAGCTGCTGAGATCAAGTCGGCTGACGTCATCAAACTGCCCGTCAGTGACGTCATGAAACTCAACGAGTCGACGTGAAACTCCCAAACACGACAGCGAGCTTTTAAAACAACACACCGAGCAGCTCGAGAGAAAAGCAGCTTCAGTTCCGTACCTGCTGCGAGCTGTCCGACGGTGAGCGAAGCGACGAGCAGCCGGAAGGCTAGCGACGTCAACTTCCGGTACTAAACTGCGCCCGTTTTTTAGTTTTCAAAATAAAATCCCACAGAAATTACTCCTACTTTTTTTATTCGGAAAATTCACAATAAATACTTTTTGGGGGGTATTTCTCAAGAGATCAAAGAAACGATAACGTTTTTCTTTTATATATATATTTAAAATATAGCCTGCATTATGTTCAAGAAAAATGGTGTTAACTCGCACATGTTGCTAATTCAGAACTGAATGAACAACATCCTTCAACACTTTTATTTTCAAACTATGTTACAAACCCCAAAAACTACATCAGAAGTCCCACATATCCTAAAGAGTCTATAAGTTGCAGCAAAAACATTAAATTTATTAAAAAGAAAAAGATTTAACAAAAAGAAAGGAAGCCACTCAGACCAACCTGCAAAGGGTCAGAAGATTCACCATCTTCCCTCCAAACTAAACCCCAAATCAGAACCAAACCCTACAGAAATAAAGCAGTAAAAACAGAACAAAACTCTCCATCATTCAGTCAAATCGCAAAAAAACAGACCAAACCAGATCGAAAAGCGTTTCTCATGTTTTGCATCACGTACATTTTCATCCGATAGAGTTCATCAATAACCACTCCAAATTTAACTCTTAAAAATGTGTTTAATTGAAGTTTAATGATCCACAGAGTGTACAACACTTTATGTCCGTCACTCTTTTCTCATTTTTACAAACTTGTCGACAGTAAACCGTCTCCGCTCTGCAGTTAGCTTGAGCAGCCAATAAAGCTCAAAGCTACGTCAAAAACAAAAAAAAAACCCACACAGGACCAGTTTGTTAAAAAATAAATATATAATAATGAAATCGTCATATAGCTCCCAAATCTGAATTTCATTGTTCCAGAGAAAAAGAGTCTGTTTGTTGAAAACAGAGCGGCAGGACAGTTAAATCAACAAAATGCTCTCGACGGGAAGAAAGTTTTACGGCTTCGAAAGTCACTCTCAGATTCATTTCTTCCGCTTCAAGGCTAAACTGAGGTCTGGTTCCAATAAATAAATAAAATAATAAAAAAAAGAGGATGTGTTGTTTCTCAGAGGCGTCCGCGCAGCAGGAACATGAGGAAGACGGCGCTGAGGAGGATGCAGAGCGTGCACACGGTGGGAACCACGATCTCCGTCACCATCTCCATGTGGCCGATCAACGGATCTGCAAACACCGAAATTTAATAGATAAATAAATTCATCAACACACTAAGACGTATGTACGTAAAAACACAAGTTGCCAAGTTCAAGGAAATACAATTTGGAAAAATGTGGGAAAAAAACAACAACCTGTCAGCACATTTTTTACATTTAATATCTGTATCACTTATATTTTACATTCTCAGGTCATTTGCAATAAATTCATGTTTGTCTAATTCTTGTCAGTCCAAAATAAAATTTGAATTGAATTGAATAAAAATTACTCCAACAAACACATTACACATTTTATTGGATTCATTTACTGCTAAATTTAGTTTTTAAAATTGTTTTTATTTTTAACACCATTATTATTCTAGAAGTGAAACAGAAGATGGTGCTTCATTTCTCACTTATTTAAGCATTAACTAACTAATCATTTACTTATTAAATTATTTTCTAATGTGTCTGGATTTGTAGGATTGTGTGTAAATATAACATTAGATTTAAACAACAAAAAAAAGGTTGTTTTTACGCACATTAAGTTTACAGTAACATGTTTTGCCCAAAAGACATAAAGCCTTTAATGAATGACATTTGCTGAAGTAAAAATTACAAACATTTATTTCGGGATTGTAAAATGTATTTATAGTATTTTTGTATGTTTTCTTATCTGCAGGAGTTTCAAAACTCTTAAAAGTGAAATAAATAATAATATCAAATCCATGTTTTTGTCTTTTTACTGAATTTGTGGACGGGGAGTTTATTTCCAGTACACCAGTTGAGTAAATAAATCAACTTCCCACCGCTGAGTGAGCGTGAAACGGCTGCTGAGGGAGGAAGTGTGTTAAATCTCACGCTGCCACATTTCATCGTATATATTGTACCTAAACTTCGTCATGCACTGGCCAAGCCTGGTGCATTCCTGCATGTTCCTGATTTCCCTGGGACTGTCTTCTAGCTGGAGGGGGCAAAACAAAGAAAAAACCCTGTTAGATGGCGGAATAACAAGCTTCGGACAGACTTTTTTTCTTTGTTTGGCCCCGCCCAGCTCTTCACAGCCTCACGCGGCGCTTCGCTGTACCAACCTGCAGCCAGCAGCTGGTTACTGGAGGAGCAGGTCTCCACGGCTTTCCTCTTCCAGCTCTCCACCTGTCAACACCAAACAAACTCAGTTTAAACAGCGTACTCTCCTTCAGGTTTAAAAAATAAATTAAAAAAATGATGTTGAGTGTGCTGTTGGAGTTTACCTCTCTCTGGTTGGGGAAGCCGTTGGAGCTGATGATGCGTTTGTAGAACTGGACCGAGGCCTTCGGGTAGCGCGGCTTGTTCTTGTTCCTGAAGTCGACGTAGTAGAGGCCGAACCTCTCGGAGTATCCTTCGTCCCACTCGAAGTTGTCGAGGAGCGACCAGGCGGTGTAGCCCTTCACGTTCACCCCGTCTTTGATTGCTGCGAGTTGAACCGGAGACAAACTTTTAATTATATGACAGGTGGCTCCGCCCCCAGAGATCTGATTGGTCAACTGAACATTTGGAACAAATCATCATGACATCATCACTGGAACTATAACTCCTCCTCCTCAATGGGAAAATATAATTAGAGTTGAATTTAATATAATGTGCAGTATAATATAGTTTCTACTTGTTATAGTTCTATTAAATGACCCATTTGGTGAAGTCGGGTCTCTTTTGGTCCTTTTTGGTCGCTCTGAGCACCCGTACCGTAACACCACGGATAGTCACGCACTTACAATCCTAGCGGAGGCTAGCTGGACCGGTTTGGTTTGAACACATGACACGGAGCTAAAATGTTAAAAACACATGAGAACATGGATATCTTTGTTCATCAGATATCTTTGTTCATTAGATATCTTTGTTCATCAGATATCTTTGTTCATCAGACATCTTTGTTCATCAGATATCTTTGTTCATCAGATATCTTTGTTCCAACCAGACTGAGCTAGCTGATCAGTTTAGTGTTTCTATGTTCTGTATTTATTCGGTGGAGACTAGAAATCCTCTCTGTTGCTAGGTGGTTGCTAAGGGTCGAACTACTTCCTGGAGTAATAAACATTGCTTACGTTACATAAGAGTCTACTGACGTGACTGATTGTTTTCCGGTTGTTAGTCGTACCCCGTGTATTACCTTGGAAAGGGAGATTGCACTAATATTATTATATTACTTATTATTATTATTACTAATATTGCTTAATCTATGTATTCAAACCAGCTCAAACACAACGTAAAGTCTTTGTTTGATGTTATCTGCGTGCGTTTCACCTTTCAGCATTTCGTTGATGTAGTCTTTGAAGTACTGCATCCTCCAGTCGTCACAGAGGTCGGTGCACAGCATCTTCTCCGACACGCCGTTTTCCGTCACGTAGATCATCGGGTTTCCGTACTGCGTCTGTTGGAGAGACGTCGTCAGTTTGTACCATATATTTCAAATCAAAAGTTTGCGTTAAAATTTCTTCCATTGGGTTGCTTTCACGGCATAAACTTAATTTTGTTTTTCTGGACGAGAGTTAGATGAGAGGATCAATAACAGTCTAATGTCTGAGCAATAAACTTTAAATTGTGTAATACACCCGTCTGTCCACCGGAGGCAGAGGACAGAGGCATGACCAGTACAGTTACAAAAAATAAGTGGCTAAATTTAAGAAATTATCATGGTTTGAGATCAAATAAGTAATTTCACGTAACTAACGTTCCATACTTAACGTACGTTATATTTGTTAAAAACATTACGTTGTGTGAGGAACTCACTTATGTCACTTTAAAGAAAGCACCTATTTTTCTTTATATATCGTCACATGACCTCCGTCAGAGGACTTCCTTCTTTAGCCATACCTGTACTCTTCATGGTGCCCTCTAGTGGACCGATGGGTGAATTACACAATTGACAGTGGATTGGAAAAGGGAGTTTATTGCTCGGAGGTTCGGCTCCTGAGAAAATTACACATTTTGTTGCTTCTTAAAGTTAGAAAATAAATAAATGGAACCCCTGCAGCAGAAACACATTAATGTCAATGAAAATGTTTTTCCTGAACTTAAAACGTTGAAAAAAATGCAAACAATAATTGTGGTGGGTGATAAAGTTTGTATCAATCTTCTGTAACTCTCAGAAAGAAAGCAAAAGATTGAACTTCCCAAAAACTAGTTCTTTGAATCACAAAGCCATCTGTGCACTTATTTAATTTGGCTCCAAATTCTTTGTATCAACTGAACTTTTATCAGCCAACCTTGCATTGCTTACGTGCCCAATTTTCCCGACAGAAACCTAAAAAAATATATCTTAAATTTAACATATATACGGCAGGAAATCTGGAGAGTTTTAAGATTCGTACCTTGACAAAGTTCAACAAACGTCGGAAGCCCCAGGGAACCGAATAGAGCCACTCGGAGCCGGGATCGGGCCACTTCGGGTCCACCAGCTCGGCAAGGTCGCGATCCGCGAAGTAGCTATCCCCGAGGCCCGACGGGTAATTCTTCTGGGTGACGTAGCGGGTGGTGAAGTGTCCGAGGCCGAGGAAGTCGCAGGTGCCCTTGATGTAGCTCTTCTCCTGAGGCGAGAAGACGGGCAGCCGCGAGGCTCCGAGGCCCTGCTGGCCGCTCTTCCTGCCTGGACGGGAGAGTTCGGGACACCTTGTAGTGAAACCGAGACACGACTCACGTCGTATTGAAACGACAATAAAAGAGTCGTGGAAGTAACGTCCCGTAGTTTAGCATGTTTCTCTCGAGTTTTAGTACAACTATTATTGAGCGAAACTATTGACCACAATCAAAATTCACTTTTAAAAAAATCAAGCTTTTTCACGAGCACGCTACGAGACTGGTTTCTTTTCTTTGGGGAACATGAATGCTTAAAGAACTTTCTTAGAACAACGGATCCGTTGGTTATGGAGATATTCCGTTTTCTGAGACGTCACGTAAACGTTTGACCAGAACGTACCGATGTAATCCTTCATGACCTGAGGGTAGTCTCCGTTAAAGATGGGCGTCGCAAACCATCCCATGTAGAACTGGATGTATCTCTCGGCCGCTTCGATGTCCCTCTGGTTGGAGATGTCCACCGGTTCACCCCAGTCGGCCGTAAGCGAGATCCCCACCAGGCCTGCAGACAAACAACAACTTTACCGTCCAGCACCGAAGAAATTTACCTCCGATTTCAACCACAAAACCTCGAAAGAAAAAGTCGTTTCCCCCGTTCACCTTTCTGTTTGTTTCTCCACTGCATGTCGTACGTGTGCCAGACTTTAGCATGAGCCTGTTGCAAAGACAGAAAAGAAGAATATCTGTTCACTTTCTCTGACAATAATCTACAGAAATGTCAAGAATGTCCCGATGAAATCTTCCTCTGTGGTCCTTGATGTCTTCTGTGCGAAAGGTCAACAAATACCACTATAGTCATCAATAACAATCACCAAAGAAAAAAATATTTTCAAACATAAATTATCAAAACTAACGTCGGAATTGTAACTAGGATGAAATTCTTCGACTTACTAAATTTCTAATCAGCAAAAGTTCCACGTCCTTTTTAATAAATTGTGACGGTTACTAATTATTCTAATGTGAAAAGGTAACTTTTTCTAACGCTCCTAGAAATGAAGGACCTGTTCACAGAAAGCGCGAAGCGAGAGGAGTCGAAGCAACAAAATGAGACATCTGTAAATCTCTGAGTTTGTAATTCACAACCTGAACCGTCAGGACTCAAGCTGAACACATCGGTTCAGGTTTAGATTATTGAATTATTCCAGCGGGTTTTAGAGGGTCGGGCTCTGCGCTGCGGTGGATCAATGAACTGTGCGAGGGGGCGGGGCTCTTCTAGCTTTTTTTACATTGAAAACTTTTGCATTGATTGCGTAAATATAAACTGTATAAAAACTTTTATAACACTTTAGTTTTCAGGAGAAGATACTCTATAGCAAGATACGAAAAAAAACAAAGAACCAAATGAAAGAAATTGACAGTTAATATTTAGCTGATATTTTGTGACTTGGCACATTTGGCTCATTCCAAGTATTTCATAACTATCTTTTCTACGACAAATGATTTGATGTTACAAATTAGTAGGATAGTGGCACGATTTCAAAACGCCTCTGATTTTTTTGGAGCTTCATCATGGGGGGAGATTTTTTTCTCAGTTAAACCAGCACCAATGGTAGATGGGAACTGGACCGACCGACCGACCGACCGGCCGACACCAAATTGGACACAAAGCATTCATTGTTACCTTGATGAGATGGTGGGCGGCTTTGTAAGCTCCGGTTCCCTTCAGCTTCATACCGGGTGCATGTTCGCCTGTTTCATATCCCTCCACAGCAATGGACTGAAAACACAAGACACCAACGCTCACCGTCCGACAGAAGATTCAAACATTATGGCTGAGAACGGACGCCGTGTCTCTTCGACCGGACGCCGTGTCTCTTCGACCGGACGCCGTGTCTCTTCGACCGGACCTACCCACGGGTTGTTGAACGTGATCCAGTACTTGACTCTGTTCCCGAATCTTTCGAAGCACAAGTTGGCGAAGTCGTTGAAGTGGTTGACCATGCTGGCGTTCTGCCAGCCGCCGTATTTCTCCTGCAACACCTGCACAGTCGCAAACCGGATTACTGCACGTGTCCACGCTGTAGCGCCGAGTCAGCAGAAAGAAATTTAAAAAGCAGGTCCAGCGCTCACCTGTGGTAAGTCCCAGTGGTACAGAGTGACGATGGGTGTGATCTTATTGTCCAGGAGTATGTTAATCAGGTTATCATAATATTTGATTC